>NC_056473.1:30299997-30318092 GCF_008729295.1 Plectropomus leopardus
TTTGTTTCTGTCAAGTTTGAATGAAGTGTGTTTTCTGATCAACAAGGCAATTAAGCCTCATCAGTCTCCGGTGATCCAATAAGAGTTGAAGGTGTGAGAATATTACCTTCCTTAACATTTTGTAGGTTTATTGTGTATTTATTAGTATAAAAAGCTAAAAGTAAGTAGTGGGTGGGGGTGGTGCTGCTTATTTATACCATCATATACAGTATATTTGAAATTTCAGGATATCAGATATGAACGTAGGAAAAAATCAGATACTGCCCAAACCTAATTACCAACACCTCAAATCCTGCCTGTTGTAGAAATAAAGCCATTATCAACAAGTCTGGGGTTATGTGCTCAAAATGAAAGTGACAGGCCTTCCTACCTGGTTTCCTGGGTGCTGTTGGCGCTGTGTGGCTGGCTCTTAGTGGAGTCGGAGGAGTTGGACTCGGAGTAGTTGACGGAGGAAGGGGAGGAGGAGGTGGAGGAGGAGGCGGAGGAGGACACGCTGGGGTATTTGACGCTGCTGCCACCAGTGCCACTGTGGCTCTTTGACTTGTTGGGGGGAGTCACACCGTTACTGCAGGTTGGGCTGTCTGCTCCTGATAAACAAAGACGCATATCTCATGTTGTACAATGGCTGGAAAAATCCTACTTTCTATCATTTCCATCTTTGTCACTGTGTCGCTCTTCAGGGAGGACAGAGGTTATGAGGAGATGTGTACCTCCGGTGTGCAGGTGTGTGTTGCTGGCTCCGTGGCGGGGGCTGAGGCTGGGTGAGCCGGGGTAACTGTCCTGGGACTTGGGGGAGCGAATGGTCAAGCAGCGAACCTCGCTGTCTGTACCGTTCACCATCTCCACGAACTGACGACACCTAAAAAGCATACTGGTGTTACTGGTATTTACTGGAAAACTAAGCATTTGAGTAAGTGGTACCATGTGTTGCTCATCAAGTGAATTTCACATCCACAGCAGTGTTAAAGAAGGTAGAGAATCGGATTTCTGGTCCACAGCTAGCAGACTCCTTTGACAGAAACAGTGATTTTACCTCGGATAACACAAGGAGTTGCTGGTCTGTCCCAGCCTCTGATCGGTTTGTTAGTTTGTGTTATCGTATAGCTTTCATCACCAAACTAACATGGCACCCACAGCAGTAGGCTACAATGATCCTGACCGCTATCTACCGTCACTAATGCATATGCATCTGTATATATGTATTCAATACAAATGCAATATATATAAAAACTCAAGCACATTCTCATTGCAAAGTTGTCAAATATCGCAGCATTTGCAGTGATTTTGGTGTAAAATCCCAACGCCAAAAGCCACCTTTCGCATCTGCATGATATGCTGCTACATGGCATCAACTAAGAATGGGGCCGGACAGAACTGGTGGCAGTATGATATGCGGCTGGCGTGTGGGTGGCATCAGTTAATTACAAGGCCGACATATCCTGTAGCATCTGCATGATACGCCACTTAATGTCAACAGGTTGGAACGCTGCTGGCAAAGACGTAATGAGAGGAGCTGGAGGGTCCCTATAGGCGGCTGGATCCAACAAGCCTCAGACTTTAATGCAGGAATGAGGTGTTCACTTCCCGTCTTAATGTGATGCTTTTTTCAACCAGGTGCCCAATTTTTCCACCATTTTTGCCTAATCATAACCATCTGTGCAGCATGTGGGTTTGTTGACGTCCCAGCGTTGGTTGCTATGTGCTTTTGTTGATTTAACATCACTGTGCGCTGCGTAATCCCACCATGTGCATTTGTTGGCATTACAGTAGCAGCATCCCGAAACGCCAACAACAGACACAGAGCATAATAATAACCACTGCAAAGTGGCAATAGGTGACGACTTGGGATGAAAACGTGTTGGAAACTCAATGTGTCTTCACCTGGTTAAATAAAGGTTTAATTACATAAAAAAAGCACCATCTTCCACCTACACGCTCAAGTCTTCCAAGTGTACACTTTCCTTACTCTCCATGCTTATATGTCTGAGTGGGAGTTCCCATTTGAAAAAGAGCACAGACGGATCCACCCTTTAGTCTCTAAAGCGCTGTGACTTACTTCAACATGAATAGTAGGTTGGGGTTGTGTTCTAACAGGCCGGGATAAAGCTGCTGAGTAGCCTCTATGGCTTCGCCCACCCGTCCTGCCAGCACCAGCTTCTGTATTCCTATTAGACAAAAGAAACAGGGTGCTATTTACAGTATATTGATCAAGAGGAACTATGCTTTAACAGCAAACATTTGATAGAGGCCATTCATAGACGCCACGGGTCATAACGGACAAACAATACCCACAGTATCTAATTCTGTACATATTTTATTTCAAAATGATGTTATACTTACACATTTAGTCTGTATGTAATATCTGGTATGGATAGCGCAAATGTCTTTTTTTGTCTTTTGGACAGCAGTTTATATTTCAAAATATGCATCCGCACAGACACAGTTTAGTTCCTCCGCTGTTCCGATTTTTTCAAAATTTAAGAACTGCTTATGTGCATTTTGGGAGAAGTAAAGTGTATACATAATGGCTATATAATACAAAACAACCTAACAGGGTTATTTATCTGATACCTCCAGAAAATCTGGCCATAAGGGTCTAAAATATCTCACATTTCACCCACTTGGTCCAGAACTCAATGAACACACTTTTCTGAAGGTGAAGAGAAAAAGTTAAGCAATTTCTCCATAACATAAATATAATTTACGATATCTATTCGCTCCTGTATTGTCACGGATTCAGGAAATAACCAGCACCTTGTGAGGACTTTTTTGCAAGCAAATATTAATATACCAAAAAAAAATCTATGAAGACAATTTGTATGAAAATCAACATGTCCTAAAAATGATGTGTTTTGATGGCTGTGGGACCAAAAATTTCAGTTTGAATGGGTTTCAGTGGCACATTTTTTTGCACTAAACAGTTTGAATGTAACAATTTTGTTTACAGTGTATTTTATTCCTATTGTAGGAGCTGAGAAGGAAATTCCAAGATTACACAAAAAACAGACAGTCTTGCCAAAATTTATGCCAAGACAGACAAAATGATCAAAAAATGAAGAATGAAAGGCCTGTTAAATACATAGTCCCTCAGGGTTGTGTTTTTTGTGCTTTTCGAAATTCTGCCCAATGATTGATCTCCTGAAACCGAAACAGTCTCAAAAATTTTGGTGTGCCCTCCAACAAAATTTGCTTAGTGCTTCAGTGTGAGAAAAAAACCCAAAACATTTCCACCCAAACTTGCGCCGCACATGTGATTTGCCACTTTTCCACTGAAATTTACACGCATCCAGCCAGTCTTCATCTGATATTGAAAAGTCACTTTCTCTTTCCCACTAAACCTTTAACTCAGAAAAAAAGTCTGCTTGTAGAAGAGGGTGAGCACTGGAGGTATTTTGTTGTTAAAACAGTCAACTACATCTTAGTTTAGGTAAAAACTTCAGCAACAACACCAGAACCAGAACATTTTTTGTGCCGTTAAATGACTTTATACTGTCTGTAATACATGCAACAAGAAATAATTTGTTTGTTCACTCACTCTGTCTGTTCTTTATAGATGTCTGGTCCTCTTGTATCATGGTCTCTGTGGCTCTGGCGAACGCTGTTGCGGTAGCACAGTACCCATGATGCACCAGGTAGCTGGACACCATACTAAAGACAGAAAAACATTAAAAAAATAAGTTTGAATTTCTTTACGGACAAGTCTGGTGACATTCTTTATTCATTCTATATTCATGTGGCATCACTGTCACATACTGAGGCAGTAAAATTTGCTCCGTTTTGATAACTTTCTAAAATTCACATTCCTCAAACTTAATTTTTAAATGCTTTCAGAATTTCGCACAGAATATTTCTGCAAATTTATCAGCAGGAAAAAGAGAGGTGGGAACAGCAGGAGCACAGCAAGCGGCAATTGTAAAATCGCACGTCGTAAACCCTCTCTGGGGCACTCAGCATTTTCTGTGAAAGGCTCTAAAATGTGAAACACACTACTACCCGAAAAAAAATCACAAGATATAAGGCATTACAATATTATAAAAGTATTACAAGTTGGCTAAAGCAAAATCGGAGATGTGAGCATTTTAAACTATTTTATCATGTTTTATAGAGGATATGACAAGCAGCAAAGGGTTGAGGGTGGAATTGAACCTGCAGCCGCTGCAGCAAGGACATGGCCTTTGTACGCTGGGTGCCAGGTGAGCTAGTGGGCGCCCTAAAGCGCTATTCTTCCATTCCTTCACAGTGGTTTAACACCTATGTTGTTACAAAGCAGATTATTTTAGCCTGTTTTTTTTTTTTTTTGAATTTTTGGTGAAGTCTGCACCAGTATAAAGGTCTACGGTCTGCACAAATTTCCTGGCAAGCACATCCTTTTAAGTCTGCATGTACTTGCGGTCCACATGTCTCTGGGTATGGACTAGTAAATCTTCAAAAACAGGTCATAAATATATAGTCTTGTCATTGAAAAATGCTCAGTAATTTCCTAAAACTGCTGAGCACTGTAGTTAAAGATTCAAGAACTTTATTGTCCTTATGCAAGCATTACAAAATTGCAAATTTGTCATCCTCAGTGGTACATACTAGTAAATATAAATAGTAAATATTTACAAAAAGTGCAACGACTGTGTAATGGTGGCCATTCCTCAGTTTTGTGAAATTAAGTTTCTTGTTTTGTTGTTTTTGTTTTACCTTACTCAAACATAAGTAAATAGTGTATTTGTTGGGGACTATTTTCAGTAGTGGATTCATAATTATTGTTTTAGTGAGTATTTACAGTAGCAGAATGGTGTATGTGGAACTGGGGCAAAATAAACCACAGTGCAAATCTTTGTGATAATAAAGAAATATGTCAACAAGTGTAACAGTGATGTCTTCCTATTAGTTTTGGGTGATAACTGAGCTCTGTAGCACAGAATAATACAACATATCTGGCTTTGGTTACACAGAATAAACAGTGTAGTGTTTTTGCAACATTTTGTGTAAAATGTACCCTCATCCAATGCGGCACTGTCACCATCTGCCGCTTAGTATTTAAATTATTTTTGTTCAGCTGCTACATTTTGTCATATTTACAGCTTTCATATGAAGCTATATCACTGTAGCATCACTCAAAAAAGTGTGTTCTCATAATGATGTGTGAGAACATATTGTGTGTGTGTTTGTGGAGACTGGATCTTACTTCTGCAGGACGGCCTGCCACTCCCCCAGCCTCTCTCCTATTGGGAAGCGAGCAATCATGCCGTGGATCTTTGCCCGCCACTCGCTCATGTAGTCCTCGATGTCAAAGACAAACGGCTGCTGGCCGAAGTTAGCGTCTACGATCTCGCCCGGAGTTTGAAGCCCCACAGTGGGGTACAGGTTGGGCTGTAAAGATTCAAAAATATTCCAGGTTATAGAGGTTCATTTCTGCATTGTTTTAAGAATAGCATGAACATTTATAGTTGTGTATAAGAAAAATTAAAGGGATACTAAGAAGGATTTTAAAAAACCCACAGAATCATAGAATTATACAATCTCAATCATCACTTATGACCCACTTAAAGTGCTTGGCGGTGTATTAATCTGGATAGATTCTGCCCTCTGCCTGTATTTTATTATTTTCTCCTCATTTTGCTGTGTTCAGGATGTTCCTGGATACAGTGCGCCGGTAAGGTCAGGACTTTTTGTGCTGATAAGATGCAAATACAGCATGAAACATTTAAGTGTGGTGAATCTGGGATTAGGCTTTTACTTTCACCTTTGCTCACTACATGATTTACAAACAAGTTCTGCATGGTGAACTTACACCTTTAAGTATCAAGCTAAATTAAAGTTGCAGACATATAAGACACTAACCGTGTTTCCCTCTTTTTTTCTTTTTTTTTTTCCAGCAGTGGTGCCGAAGTGCGTTCATTTTATTTTGCACTGCTGACTTCAAAACCACATATTGTTACAGTTACTTTCGGTCTCCCCCAATTAATCCTGCATTTCTAGTCACAGACACAAAACAGGAAAAATCCCAGAATAAAGTAGATGAGAAAGAGCTGGTGTAGATGAAGATGCCATGTCAGTCGAGGACAACACAAAGTTTGAACATTGTCAGAAAAGTGTTTAGCGTTCAGTGCGGTGATAAGAGAGAGATGGTGTGTCTGCAGGCGGGACAGACAGGTGAGCAGTAATGTTCAGTGTGAGCCAGAACAGCCAGACCAGGGGAGCTATTTTAGCGGCATGTAAACAAATTGTCTTACCTGTTTACAGTTATCTGATTGGCACTTCTAATTGGCCTTCAGACTATTTCGAACAAATAGCTCCTGATAATTATCAGTGGCTAATCGATCGGAGCACCTTTATCTGGGAATGTTTGATTTATAATCTTTGCCCGTCCCCGACTCTGGCTGCTTAAGTAGAAATAACAAATAAATCAGGTGAGCGGAGATTTTATCGTGTAGTGGCCTGAACGATTTAGCATCTGAGCAGCGCTGCAGCTAAATGCATACAGAGGAAACATTCAATAAGATGCTTTTTAGTTAGTAGTTTATGGTGGCAGCAAGCATGTTTTTGTACCTGCAGCTGATCAAACTGGGACTAAACAGTGCAGTTTATCCATTTTTGCCTTTTTTACTGATGTATTTTTTAAAAAACATCATAGGAAATGCAAATAAGAGCTTAAAGGGATCATTTACTTTTTTTAAATGTGGGTTTGTATGGAGTATTTCTTAATAGACAGAGTATTACATGCAGTGAATGTCAGTCGGAGCTAGGGCTGCGTGATATGACGAAATATATTGTCTGACAATAAAAAAACATATATCGTTTTATATTATGCTATATCTTTTATTTCATTTTTATCTGATAATGATTTACCTGAAAAAAAATCAGTTTGAGCTACAATGAGAGGATTTCGTTGCTTTACCTTGATGTCAGACAGCGCATTTTGAAGGGTAAGCCATCATGGCTTCAGTTTCCCATCTATGCTTTAACCAAAGCCACCAGACCACGCAGAGAAAAAGAGTCAAATTAGCTCCCTGGTCACAGGAGCTTCTGGTTTATTGCTGGTTTGATCAGTTTGTTCGTTTCTGTTATTGTGTGACTTAAGTGAATCCCAACTAACCCTTTTAAACACTTAAGTCACACAATAACACAAACAAGTAAACTGATCGAGCTATAGACCAGCAGCTTTCATGTCAAGCAACGTTAAATCGCTGTTTTTTCAATGGAGTCTGGCTTTGACGAAAGAGATACAACGGCCTCATTTTCCTATTAAAAATCACTGTATGACTCCTTTGGGACTCCTTTTAGGTGGCTAAAAAAAACATTTTGTTGCTGACTCCTGTCATAGCAGTAGATTGCTTGGCTTTCATGTCAGACTCCAGCCTGCTTCTCCAAACTGGGGGCCCGACGACCACCATCTACTATCTATCTATGTAATACATTGACTACTGATAAATACCTCATTCAGCAATACTTCAGAAAATCTGAACTATTCCTTTAATGCCCAAGCCTCACTAGTTCCTGTAATGGAAAACTGTCACTGGGTGAACAGACTGGCTACCAACACAAACTGTAAGCTGGCTTTTTACTGGGCTATCATTAAATTATAGTGTTCAGTTGGACTTTGGTTTATGCAAAAACCACCAAAAGGATATGAAATTAACACCCAGTTGAATGCTGTTTAGGTTTGACTGTGGTTGGTAACTCCATCTGCTCTTCCAGCAACTGTGGCCAGCAGCCAACTGTGATTTTAAAGTTGCTGTTCTATTCTGAAAACTTTTTTAGCTGGTAAAACATTTAAAGTGGCTGTTTGGGTTTTTTTTCAGGGGACTGTTCAAGTTACTGCGGCCACTGGACAAAAAAAGGCAAGTTTCCAGCCCAACTGCCAACATAAGCTGCAATTAGATATGAACCTACATGTTCAATATTTAGCCATATATATATTATTGTACTGTTAGTCAGCCACTACAGTTACAGGAAAGGTATGATAAGAATCATATGGGTTTGCTGTCATAATATTAGCATTAGTAAAATGTGCTGTAATAGTAATTTGCTTGAGGTAATAGTATATATTTTACTCAAACCTTTTCTCTCAAAACAAACATGGGCAAATTTGGCTGTTTTAATGGCTGCCAAGTTGCTACAGATTGAAAATTGAGGCACATCAATGAAAATACAGCAATAAAAAAAAAAGAAAAAAATAAAGCACTGGAAGAGTTAAGTTGGCATAACATGAAAATGACACATAAATAATGATACTTACAGGGAGGTCTGTGAAGGCTACACCTGAGGGAAAAGGACAAACAGTTAGTTTAGTTTACATGATTATTTAATGCTATAAAATGGCTGTATTTTGTATTTATTTTACTGCCATTTTTTAAAGATTTTTTTTGTTAGAGTTGGGTATTTTCTTTTGAAGCAAAAAAAATCTTAGCCATTTTTAATTACAAAAAAATTAAAAATCAGCCTTAAAAATCAGTATTTTTAAAGACAGAAAATTAGGCAATTATTTTTTGCTTAAAACTTTTTGACAATGTTTCAAACTTTTTTTGTCTTTAAATATTTTTTTGTGTTTTTTTAAGAAAAGATGCCTGTCATACCTACAGGCCTGTGGGTTTGGAAGGCATGCTTTTTAAAAAAATAAATAAATAAATCACCAATAATTACATCATCATAGCCACTAACTATAAAAACAGAAATTATTTTTGTATCTTCAATTTCCAATGGCCCTTGAACATACCAAGTGTTATTATAAAAGTTTGTGAAACAAATATTAAACATATAGCTGAACACACATAAACATATATTAAAAACTATATTTAGTTTTCCAAAACTTTTCCAGGCTAGAAATTGCTATGTGCAAATTTCATGACTTTTCTAAGTTTTTCATGAATAAACAAACACAAATACAAACCTAAACTGATGCCATTTTTGGTGTAAAAGCAAGTGTTGTTGATGAGGTTAACGCAGCAGCCAATCACATCTCCCGTGGTGAACGTTGGGCCGTATGGTTGTCCGGTCCCAGAGGAGCAGAAGGAGTGGCCGTCATCTCCATGGTAACCGTATGAGTGCTTGTCCCATCCTAAAATAGGACAAGGATAAGGATTAGTTTTGTTATTTTATATTTGACCCCTTTATGAAAAAAGTGCTGGAAATCATACCCCTCCAGCTAAACACTGGAAAAGGTTGATCCATCTTGTTTTACAGCGTTCAGTCTGCTTCCTATTCAGTCTGATAGTGCACACGTCAAGTGAGCGCTGCTCGGTATAAACACTTTCTGAACCTACAGGAGCAAATGAGGTGAAATAATTTGCCCGAGGTCACTCTTAACAGTAGCTGCTGCTGAACGAGGGGAGACAGTTACTCATTGGCTTCTGTTGCTCAGATTTTCCCATCTGACCGCCTGCAGGGCGACTCATGAAAATTCACACAGACACAAACACACACTCTCTAACTCTGGCATGCAGTGCAGTGCTGTGGGTGACCAGCAGGAGGATCTGGTCTATGTAAAGAAACTGGTGAGTCACTGCTGACAGGAACAGCAGCTCAGGAGGCTGAACCAGGAGAATATAGAGGGGGGAGAAGATGTCAAGACTTGCTCATTAAACCCCCTAATTTCTTGCTGCGGCTGGTACTGGTGCATGTTTATGTAACTGCCTTATTTATTCATCCAGACTGTTAGCTTACTGCAGCTATAGAGTGACAACCCCTTTATTCAGTATGGCGCTCAACACTTCATAATTCGACTATTTCTTTATAATTTTCAAAAAGGTTTTCTGGAAAGAACTATGTGATTTGGTACAAATGAAAATAAAACAGTGACATAATTCAGTGGGGCGTATATGTAAGACTTGGGGTTGACAGATTATTGGCCTGGCTGATTATTATGGCTGATATTTGGCATTTAGCAGATTATCTGTATTGGCATTTAATTTGAATGATTGCAGATAAAATTAATGAATCAAAAAGTGTAAGTGTCAGCATGGGAGGAACTTTTACTTTGTAAAACCTCAGGGAGCTATTTTTATTTAATCAGTTTTAATTAAATTTCCACTTCTTTGAAGAAAATGCTGGGAACTTGCTTTATATGATGTTGGACGTTTAAGTTTTGATTAAACACTTGCTGAAGGCATTTAAACAAAGTTTTGTGTTCGGGTTTGTTATATTCAAAATTCTAAATATTGACAGAAATTTGTCTGTAAGTCTGTGTGTTTAAATATGTAAGTGCATGTATGTCAAAGATTAAGTTCACAAATTAATTAACTAATCAGCTGAGAAGGGGAAGAAAAAATAAGTCTATACTTCCTCCTGCTCCTTTTAGAACATGAAAGACGCAACTTCTTGTCGCTTATTTGAATCTTTTCATTGAGTGTTTTGTGTAGGTTATCATCCATTTTTGTTATTGCCATTTTTTTAAATTTTTCTGTTTGTTTTAATGTTCAAAATACCTGCCCAACTACCTAACTATGACCATGAAAAACATAGAGACTGGGCTCAATATGCCTTTTTCACAGCAGACATTTTGACTTGTCCTTGTAGGCAAAGCACAGACGTCACAAATAACAATGGCTCCATCTAGTAACATTAACAATGGTCCTGAGACAGCATGCACAATACCAGGACCCTGAAACTAAAGCAGCTAAAAAGCATTCAGCCATCATTCATTTTATTATTTACACCTGCACTTTTTCTGCTCTGACATGTCAAAATGTCTCCAGAGAAAAAGTAACATAAAATGGTGGTTTAAAAAGCCTTTTGGCTTGTAATGCCTCCAAGAACCAGCCATGAAACTGAATAATGGCCAAAAGTGTTTTGCAGAACATTATGACGATACAGTGAAGTTGACCTTTGACCTTTTGAAAATGTTATCACTCAATCGCTTTATCGATAGACTGTATATAGAGACAGACGGCATGACAGAAAAGTGAAGCTTTTCAATCTCGATTGCCCCCTAGTGTCTGACTGCAGTATAGGTCATAAAGCCCGCCCCTCCACGTTAATGACGGTAGTTCTCATTACCCTGATTTTTGATTGAGGGATCAGTTTTATAAGTTCGGTTTCAATGAGTTTTTCATTTCTACAAAAAGGGGATTTTCCACTATGATTGACAGCTGTGTATGCCAATCCATGTGCATGTGTCAATGGAGTTGCTTGTAATTGGTTGGTGCAAGACGACAGCAGCCGTATCTGGGATATTTTTTGGGACTTGTCGTCCATCTTTATATACAGCCTATGGTTTTATCCTATTAGACGTTTCTGTGAAATTTTGTCACAGAAATGCATATGAATTCTTGAGTTATGGCAAAAACATGTTTTGTGAGGTCACAGTGACCTTTGAACTCCAAAATCTAATCAGTTCTTTATTGACTCAAAGTGGGTGGTTGTTCCGAATTAAAAGAAATTCATTTTTATCAAATTTTAAAATTGGCACAAACAAGGATTGCAATTGCAATTTTTTGGCAATTTTATGTATGGGAAACCCTGCCCATGGACACACAGATGGACGCAAGTACGTTTGCTACTTACACAACGTGGGCACAGGCTGTGAAAATGACAATCTGGGTCGATCTAAATCTAGAAATGACAGTTGTGCTGTGCTGTGCTGTGCTGTGCGTCATTTTGTGCAGGTGTAAGATATGGCCCTTACAATCACTATACAGCAGATCAGCTGAACACACAATAATGGGTTGTTTGTCTACAGGCAAGCATTTCTTTCAACATCTATATCCAGAATTAACCCTCTATGCTGAATTAACCCTCTATGCTGCTTCTAACACACCCATTTTGGGGCCATTTACACTCATAAAACACATCCTCAGTTGATAAATTGTTTATGTAAAGTTTGCTGCATTATTCTCATATTCTTTCAATGGACTGCTCCACAGTGGTACTGTGGTGTATATTTTCCACAAGTATTTGATTAAATTTTATTAAAATTTTAAACAAAAACCCTCTTTTTTCATTTCTAGCCATTATGGTACAATGTTGCTTTAAGGTAATGTACCAAAAAATGTAACCCCAAAATAAAATGTTATGACACACACACACAAACAAAAAAAAAAAAACGTTACAAGCATTTTTTTTTTTTTTTAACCAAATGGTATCATGATAATCCGTACCATAGAGGTTCCCACTTCTAAATGAATAATGGAGAAATGTTAACTTGGGTAACAAAAATTACATTACATAGTTCTTTTTTATGTAACTTGTTTAGAAACTGTAACGAAATTATTAAGACATTACAGACTCATAAATATAGTTTGCCATCTATTTGAAGTTTGTATTTTCCTTTTGGTTTCACAATAGGGACCATCAGGCCCACTAAAGCACTGAATAGACTATCTGCATTACCCTTCAATGTGAAAAAAGGTTGTGGTTACCAAGGCCTTCAAAGATGAGGAGGCTTTCGTAAGTATGTTCTCAGCTCTAATTTTAAATCAGTGCACTTAACCATGTCATTCTTTTCAGTCCACGAAACCTCATATAACCTCAGAGAACGAAATAAAAAAAAAAAGCTTGGTGCACCACAGCGCAAGAAAGGCTAATAACTAGGACATGAATGTGCAGCACAGCCGACATCCAGGCTGACCTCAAACAACCTTTATATATACATATACACACACACCATCCCTGGCTGTAAAGCACTCTCTACAGGGTAATGTGTCCAGTACTCTGCCTAAGCCTGCCAAAACTAAAATACAACCTTGGAAATGGCATTTTAGACCTAATTCTACCTCTTATTTTTACCCCTACCCCTTGTGTTTGAGTGCCCCTGTTCCCCTCAAAACAGGGTCACAAAGGGGTAGTGGCTGACAACCCTTCAAGACCATGATAGATCATCAGTAGCGATTGATGGCGTTTATGTATATGGACGAGTCTATGGCAGTAATGGTACAACCACAATGACATTTACCATTTATCTGATGGAGACAGAACAGCAATTCCTCAACACACACAAATTACCAATAACAATGTAACATTAGCCACGGATCCCACATTTTCCCCTTGCCCCACTTACCCAGTGTTTTTCAGACTTATCAGTTTCAAACTCTATTAACCCTTTGAAAGCTGGATTGACAAAAGTGCATTAAGATGCAGTGCAATAAAAAAAAGGGGGTCTATAATTTTCTGTCATAGAGTATATCACTTCACTGCTAAACAAAAAGAAAGCAGACTTACTGCCAGCTGCAGTGTCTTATTTTGATTTGCAGACTTGTCTGTGATTGTCATTATTAGTACTTAGATGAATATATATCACTGAATATAAAAACGATCATCAGAAGCAGTTAAATGTAGTGCTTTTTACTTGTATTTGTTTACAGTGCAGACCTGCCACATCCAATATGGCGGACATACTGACGTATAGCAGCAACGGGAAACACATAGTCAACGCGGCATCTACATATATATGGCTATGGCTGTTCTTCCTCTTTGAATGAGCTGCTAATTGCTAACAGCTAATTTTTAAATGTCCCACATTGTGGTCACCAACAAATACTTAAAATATGTCACACCTCTCTACCCATGGTGACATTTTTCAGGCTTTACATTTTACACAGACCTAGTTTCAGGGCTGTTACTACCTCCTACGTTGGCTCAGAGGCCGGACATCTCTGCCCCCCCTTTCAGCGGGGCAGAGGTTATACACAGAACGGCGATATTCAGTGTAAATGAGGCGTTAAAGAGGAGCAAAGATGACTGTCTTTGTTTGAATGAAACATCTCTCCAAGAGAAAAAACAGGAAATATCTCAGTCACTTTGGTCCAATAAATCTGATCCAGCTGTCTCATTTCTAGTAAAACATACAGACTGGATCTGGATTTGTGGATCATATCGTCATGATTTCAGTGCAGCAACGAGGCAAGACTCTGACGTCCACTGCATGAATCCCCTACGGCGCGAGGAAACACCACATTTGCCAACATCAGAGATCCACTCGCAGTCGTTTGGATGACAAGCTTGTCATGCCTTAAGTTTTACACAAGTCGAGCTTCGCTCAAGTTCCTCGTCCTGAACTGACCGAGCTGAGAGGGACCTGAACCTGAGAGCGTTCGGCTTCGACTCACTGCTGCTCTGTCAGTGTCTCTCCTCAATCACAGATTGTCGGTCGTTGCCAAAAAGCAAAGCGGGGTTAGTGAAAGTAGGTCGTGGGTGAGCTGAGATATTAGATGTGTACTTGTACATGTGTATATGTGAGCATGTAACAAAGTATTAACCAAAGCCAAATGTGTGAGTTTGTTTTTATGCGCATGTTGTGTGCATTTGCGTGTTTATTTTTACTTGAGCGCATACTGTGTCGTCTCCCCATGCATTCTTTTGTGCATGTGTGTATATACGTCTGTGTGTGTGTGTGTGTGTGTGTGTGTGTGTGTGTGTGTGTGGTGAGGTATTAGATTAATCTGCTGACAGGGATATTGCCTCTAAAGCCAGGCTCACTGCTCCAACATGCTAATGAAATGGGCAGGCCTCCACAGCAGGATCAGACACAGAGGTCAGCAGTGGAGAACGTTGTACTATTAACGGACACACACACACACACACACACACAAACACACATGTACTGTATATAAACACAAATGTACGCATGAGTGCACCAGCACACACAGTGCACGTGCAGAAGGACATAAAAGTGTGCACAAACACACACAGGCGAGTGGGGACGAGCACAAACCCAATCAGTCATTTCAGGACGCACACAGATAAATCCACCCAGTTCAGAACAAACACACACTGGCACACAAACACACTGAGTCAGTCAGAGTTAAGGTAATCAACAGTAATCTGTCTACCAGGGCTACAGACCATCTGTAGTGGAAACCTAGCAACGAAAAATATTTTCATAACTAAAGTGTGAGCGGGTTCGGAAAACACGGTCATCCACGCAACGCTGTTCCACGTTATTCCACCCTTTGTGTGACATTTGACACGTGTGAATCAAGAAGAGGGGAGAACGAATGATCTGTGTGAGTGTGTGTGTGTGTGTGTGTGTGTGTGTGGATCTAGAGTCTGCTGAACTGGCCACAGCATTCCACGAACCTCAGCCACCAGACCGATCTTGACTAGTCAATAAGCAGGTCACACAGCCCCAGCCAGGAATGGAAGCCCCACAACGTGATTGGTCAGAGAGCAGAGGAGAGATCTGATTGGTTGGGAGAGGCAAGGGGCTTTATTCAGGCTCGCTGCTGCTATATGGCTACTACGCTTCCTCTGATGTCACCAGAGATTGCTGAACCATTCACAGATGTCATTGTACGTGTGTGTGTGTGTGTTAGCCGAGTGTATGTATAGGGACATGGAGGGCAGAGGGTTGAGGGTATTGTTACTTTGTTGGCAACTAACTTACAGAACATCAGTGTATCGCATACAATAAGGGTTTATGTACGTTTTTACCAATAAATTTTCATGACTTTGAGGCAAATTTTTAAGACCATGCATTCTCTGAAACTACCATTGATACTCATTACTGGTTCTTTTTCTGTACTGTATAACAGCTTTTCAATATTAAAGCAATATTAAATTAAGAACAGGACTAGAAATTAATATTTTAAATATAATTTAGGGATTTTTCATTATCTATGAGAGGGGAGGGGATGGTGCAAAAAAGAGGAGGCATGTCATGTGGCAAAAAAAAGGCAATTTTCAAGAAAAATGTTGTTTTTTCTTTTCTTTTCTTTAAAATAAATGTAATTTCTTTAATTTTATTAAGAAAAAAAATCGGCTACTTGTTTTTCTTTAAAACAAATTTTGGAATTTTATTTATTTCAGAAATTCTTGGCAATATTTCAAGAAAAAAGTCTGTCTTTTAAAAAAAAAAATCTTTGGCTGCTTTTTTAATGAAAGAATTTGGTCATTTTTTTTCTTTAAAAACTCTTGTGATTTTTAAAGAAAACATGCATGCTTTGTTTTTAATCATCCGCAGAATTACACCATTTATCATAGCCAGAAACTGTAAAAACAGAAATTATCCTCGGTTTCTCATATTTTAGACAGTCCTTGAACACACCGTGTTATTACACAGGCTTGTGAAACTTTTCCAAAACTTTCACTTTATCTTTAGTTTTCCAAAACTTTTCCAAGTCGGAAAGTTGTTGTATGCAAATTTTCCTTTCCTTTTTTTCATGACCGAATGAACCCTGTACTTAAATAAATGTTTTTGTGTCGGTAGACATCATCATCAATGATTGTTTTCTTGTTAAATTTTTATAGTAGCACCGTTGTTCTCTTTGGACTCTGGCAGGGGACCACTATGGTATCATTTCAACTTTATTCACACGTGATAACAAAGTCACTGAAAAAGGACAGCATGTATAGAATGACTGATATGCTTGACACTTCTTATTCAGAAAATAAGCTTGTAATGAGCTGTAATTCAATGTAATTCAGCACAACTGACTCTATCTTTATCTTTGGAACCGAGCCTATGGTTTGTTTTAGTTGTTCTGGTTGTTTCAAACTTGGTGGTTATGTTTTGTTTTGAGGGGAACTTCAGTGATTTCACACATTAAAGTCAGTTAGTTTACTCAGGGTGAGTAGTATTTATCATAATAAGCACTTCTTTAATTTCATCTGTGTCTCTGGAGGAGCTTTATCACACATAAAACAACCCTGGTGATGTCACAGTGATATTGCTGGGTATGTGAGACCACATGTGAAATTACTTAAAACTCACTCTGTAATTTAGGATTCAAACAAACCTGAGCACAAGTTTACACTAACAGGTTATTTTTTACAAGACTGAATTGTGATGACACCCTTAGATGTATTTTTGTACCCAGGATTTTTCACACAATAGCCTGTATGAAAAATACATACTGTATTCCTGTAATGTGGTGTTGGTTAGGGCTCAAGCCCAGAGTTTATTTCTATGGACATCACAGTCTGAGCAATCTACCATTTCAAAGTAAGAAGCAGTGTTTGTCAGAAGTCAGATTAGTCTGAGGTCAGACTGCAGGCCCCAGTCAACATCATTTGTCACTGATCCATATGACTGTTCAGTGACATGTCCTGACATGTTCTCTCTGCAGCTGTCAGACTGCGCAGACTGAATCCACAAGCCACATCCAATTACTATAGCAACGCCACACGTCCTCATCTCCTCCTGCTTTCATCTCCAAATCTCATAAATGTTGGCACTTCTCCAGCTACTTTCACTTATCCACAAAATCTATTTCTTGTCACTTTCCTCATTTCTTTCATCTACATTAATGTCTTGCCTCCACATATGGAGACACTGTCCAATGACTCTGTCTCCCCCGACTACTCCAGCAACAAAAACATCTATGGCCTAAATGAAAACAATGAATAATTGCTGCTTATCAACCCTTTTCCAAAGTTTATATTGTCAAATGAGACCTCCCTAAATGGTGATGTGAGGCTTAAGGTGCACATCAGGCTGTGGGTCGACCTGGTAGAGGTTCGGGCAGTTGAGCCAAATTGCAAATTTTGGGCAGTTCAGGTCATAAAGTGACAAAGCAGCATTCTGAGTGAATTTTCATAATTTACAGAAATATTGTGCAATAATCAAGTATAAACCACCTCCTCTCTGTCTCTGTCTAGGCTGACATCTATTACAGATTTGTACAGAAATGTTGATAAAACACAACAGACTGTGTTTCAATTGATCAACGTTATGCAACTTCTCCTCTGGTCATATTATGTCAAGATGCATGGCACTGGATGTTGAACATTAGCAGGTTTATTTCTGTTGCAGCCAAGCCGTCATTATTTCCAATCGAAGGCGACATAGGCGATGTAGGCGACAAAGACATGTTATGCGAGCGATAATGGAAAGGGAAGCCCCTTATATGTGGTAGTGAGGGATTTCTGGGAGGTGATAGTCCTTCATTTCAAAGAGGAATTGTGGATTCAAAACTTCTAGATGATCGGCTCAATTTTTGAAGAGTTATGCGATGCAGTAACACCTTCTGTAGCGCCTGCTGCATCACACCCGAGAATTTCATGTGACTCTTTGTTATAGATCATGTGACCTACAAAAGCGAAAAAAACGTTTCCATTGTAGTTGTAACGTCTGGTATGTTGAAATGGCTGTTATGTCACAATAGTCATCGTATCATAACAGCCTGTCAAAAAAAAATGCTTGCTACAGAGAGACAAGTGGAAAAGAAACA
>NC_056473.1:30622662-30700162 GCF_008729295.1 Plectropomus leopardus
GATTTGACTGCTCTTGACTACCGTACGAGATTAAAGTCATAATTTAACAAGCAATAAATAGCACCCTGCTCCTTTACCATGGTAAGGTAAGTCTAAAATATGTCAGCATAACCATATATGTCATATCCGCATCACTCATATTTATACTGTGTAACTATACATTTTACACATAAATGTACTTAATCTCATACTCAGGAGATTCACACATTTCTTTTTATTTGATATAATTTGCATTTTAGCATTTAGCATTCAATCACTTTTTTTCTATTGCCTCTGACTCTTGAGCTGCTGAAATGTGTGAATCTCCTGAGTATGAGATTAATAAAGTCGAATCTAACCCTAGCTGTTAACATTAATCTTCAAAATTTTCAAATATTAGCATGTTTTACTTAAAAAAAAACATCATAATGTAACTACATATGATGTGCTCCATGTATATTGTTAATCAATGCCGTTATTGACTGCTACTTACCAAAAATCCGAGTTTTGTCTGTCCATATTATGTATTCAAATGGCCCGCCAAAGACTTCGGGGAACTATCTGAAGTTGATCTGAGTCACGTGACGCTCATTTTGAACTTCTGTTGTCAGTACTCTGTCTATTCTAGTGCACTACTGGTCTACATGCACTACATGTCACAGTATAGCATACCAAAAAACTTCCAGAACCGACAATATATTTCATGTCGAAAAAACGGCGGAAAATTACATAGTTAACGTGTCGAAAGATGTCAAAATTTGAAAGGTCCAAAAAAGCTAGAAAAACAACATAGTATGTGTCAACATACACGAGTATGAAGTTTTGGTCGGATTATGATGTCATAGTATAGTGTGATGTTTTAATAAAATATTTGACATTATACTATACTATGATATTTTGATCAAATTTTAGATGACATACTACAGTATGACATTTTGCTAGGATTTCTGACGACATACCATACTAACTACTAACTGACAAAATACTATACTGTGCTGCTTTAGTCAGGTATTTGACGAAAATTTGACCAAAACGTTATGATATAGTATGTCATCAAAAAACGACAGTGTATTATGTTGTCCAATATTTTTTGCAGTGATATAGTAAAGTATGTTGTCCGAAAATTCATACAAAAGATATAGTTTAGTATGCAATTGAAAAATTAAATTAAAAATCATAAAAACGACGCAGTATATCATTTAATCCAAAAAATTATAAAACTGACAGTCATTAGCAAGATTTAAAAACAAATCAAGGGAGTTCATTTATCAGTTTTATAGTTTTATTGAATTGCATCACTCTACATCATCTAGAATTTCAACAAGATATTCTTTTAAGACCAAATATAATACTTGCATCCCTGCATTAAGTCTCTACACTTAAGAAGAGAAAGCAGTTTTACTGAAACATACATTAAGAATTAATATTTCATTAAACATTGCCATAAAAGTGTTCATTCTTGTATGCCATTTTTCTAGTCATATATATATTTTATATAATAGATTTTAGTCTCTGTCTCCTTCATAGGAATACTAGAAAAGAAAGAAGAAGGTAAGAAATGCACAAAACCCATTGAAGAGTAGCATGGCCTAATACTACAGCAAAGAAGTTACTGGACATTCAGTTGACATGCACTCAGTTGAAGGATAGAAAAGAACACAGCCATAGAAGGGAAGAGTTATGGCCTCGATCAGTTTGGCAAATTCCTGATTGGCTTGGTATCATGAGGTAAACCTGGTGACACACTTTCTGTCCACCAGCTTCCCTACAGCTACAGAAAGCGACGCTGCTGCCTGCAGGAGGCTAATCTCCACATATTGTGTCCTCCGCTGTTTCATCTTTACATGTTGCCAGGAAACAATCAAGGCCTGTTTCACTACAATTCAGCGGCATAACTCTTTCATTGTATGACGAAGCACAGGTTGCACTGAGGAGTATTAGGATAGAAAAGAACAGGTTGCACAGTCTGAGGGAAATTCAGGAATGTATCAATAGGAAACAGTATTGGCATTTCTGACAATTCACTATCTACCTCATATACACAACCCAACTGAGCTGGGCACAATGTACAGGAAAGGAACCCTCGATTAGAGCATGTGGGCTGCATTTAGCTGGGCGCGCGAGTACTGTAAAACTATGGCTATCAGTATAGTAAGTCACTGACATGTTAACATCAATCCATGCAATATGGCTTTGTGTTTCTATTCAGAATACAGCAGCTCCTTCTTGAACGCAAACAAGATTTGGCACAGGAGTGCAAGTAGCTATACTTTTTTAAGAAGTGAAAGATTAAAGGTGCCCTTTGGAGCTTTCTTGCAGCAAGCCAAAGTTTTCTTTACAAGCAGTGTTTCTCACTATTGTTCTGTCATTGGACTCAAGTCACAAATTTGATGACTTTAGACTCGACATGACAAAATCAAAAAAGACTTTCAGTTTGACTTGGACTTTAACACTAATGAGTCTTGACTTTTCTCGGCTTGAGCCTTTTGTCTTAAAAAGACTTGATTCCTTCCCCCAAGGCCAACGATTAAAAAAGCATTTTATTCAAAAAGTGTGCAAAGAATTAGTTAATTTCCCTTAATTTCCTGAATCAACAAACATAAATGCTAATTATTCCCAGCAAGTTAGCACCAACCCAAAAGCATCCAATCAAGCTGCAGGAGAGAAACGTTACTTTTTTGAGCAGCAATTGGAATTTTTTTTTAAAAATTACTTTTGTGTTAAAATTGGCATTACATTTTATGAAGGGGGCAAAATACTTGTTTAGGACTCAAAACTCAAAGATTAGGACTTGGGAATTGACTTAGGACTTGAGAGCAAAGGCTTACTTGTGACTTGCAAGATAATAACTTGGTTCCACCCCTGCAATCTAGGATCGGACTACTTCTGATGGTTTAAGGTAATATTATATCTGTATTGAGGTTTTTAAAAAATTGGACAAATAAATGCTAAAAAAGATTAGTGTCGAAACTGTCTACAGAAGGGATGATAATTGCAAAGCCATTTTTTTTACATTTTAAATCTTGAATTGTGTATGTTTGCTCGTAGCCTTTTTGTCAATGCCTTCGTTGTGTATCCTGTCCTGAAGCTTGCACCATACAAACAAGTGGATCCATTCATATTAACATTGCTCCACAGCACCACCAGTGGTAAAAAACTCCACAGGGCACCTTTAACACAGACACTGAAAGATTAGCAGATACATTTCACAAATTAGGCAGCGACGCCTTTGCATGCCAGCGCTATAAGCCTACTGTAATACATACTTCTGTCACAGTATATGTAATAATATTCAACACTTCCACACAGTCCTGCCCTGCTCAATGCAGCCCAATGCAGTGCCAGATCAATATAAGTATGAGTGTAGCTGGATCCCGACTCACCGCTACCACAGTACTGTCATTCACATGTGAAAATAGAGAAAATAGACACAACAGTGAAGTGGATGGCAAAGTGGCACCTTTAAAAGTATAGAGCTATAAAGAAGGAATGATTCATCAACACATCTTTAACCAGATAAACTGTAATACGATATACTCTTTAAATACTGTCATCATACTCAATAACCTCTAATATACTGTATCTTTAAGTCACAATATTGTCTCATTTTTACATTGTGCTTTCTGAGTGAGACTGATTGTATTACAGTGTTGGACTTATAGTAGTGATAGTAAGGGGTGATGTTAGGTGAGGCGTCTGGGGGATTGAGTCTTGACCTGGATTAAGTCATCCCAGACTGGATGGATGATTTTGGGCGAGATTTTGACCCAAAGTTAAAGAACGATCACTACAGATGCAGAAGTGGGTCAAGAACACTGGACTGGCCAAACACCGAAATTATGAGAAAAATTAGACAAGACTTAACCTCCATCGAATCAGTTTGTTTACCTAATTATTGTTTTTCAGAGTGATGAATTGCACTGAAGGAATGAAGAGTTTCTAAATTAGCCGATCTGTGGTAACATGATCACTTATATATATATAGTTATTAACTGTAAAGGTTTCAATCTACTTAAACCACGTCAATAAAAAAGGGTACATACAGGAGTCAAAGATATGACCCTGCATCCTGTTGCACCAGCTGTGTGTATGTTCTTTCTTAAGTTTGGGTGCAAAGTCCACGCTAAACGCTACGCTGAAACTAGTTTGTTTATTACCAAAGCTGTGTGGATGTTTGGTTGCATCACTGAGACGTAAGGTTCATCAGCTGCATTGGCGTAAAGTCCACACAAACCAAAATATTGTCGCAGCAAACGGCGTTTTCACTGTTGCCATATTTACGTTTAAATCCGAAGGTTGGTTAATTTGGTTATAGCCTATCTGTCATGAGCCCTCCTCGTCATCACTGTATTGTAATTACCCATGTCCTCTCAGAAAATAAAGTAAGTTACTTGTGTTGTCAATCACTGTGCTGACTGTTGTTTTTAATGTAGTGTTATTTTACAACTATATAATATATTTATATATATATTTTTTTTGAGTCTCTGTTCTGCAAAACAGAATCAAGAGCGTATATCAGCATCATCATAAATATCATAAGGATGCAGTGTGTCATGTAGAATGTGCGACCACGATAAATGAGGAAGAAATTGGTCATCATCATCACCACCAAAAAACCCTCTTTCCTGATAATGTTGTTGGTTGAGTTAATAACAACTTTACATCCAGTCTGGGGAAGGTGTACATTTTTAAGTTATATCTCAGTCTTATGTCGGAACTACCTTGAAGGTGCAACCGCCAAAATTGAGTTATAGCATAAATCACCCCCTGTGTTATGCCTTAAGCTATGTTCTAACTTCCATGCAGCTGGTGCTACAGGCTGCTGATCTTTTGTTGTATGGTGGCATCTTTCGTGCCAAAGTTGACTTTTCGTTGGTTGCATGGAAATATCATGCTCATCAGAGCTTCCAGATGTTGTCTTATTGTTTGAGAGCCCAGACCCAGCTGATCAGACCCATCCGGCATTTGATTCTGATGGTTCATATTTTTCTGTAATATCCTCCAGGTGAGTCATAGGCATTGAGACCCTTGTTTCCTATTGTCTACATGATCATAGTGCGGTGGAGTGATAGATGCTGCAGTGGTTGATCTATCAGCTACAGATGCTAATGGATGTAATGGCCTATTGCAAAATCACGGTTATTTTTCAGTCATGTGTTATTGACTGAAAAAGGTCAATGAACATAAATCGAATGCGATGGAGAAATGTTTTTTGTAGAATTAATATGTCAGTGCAACAAAACATTTGTGTCGTTTGATCTAATGGCAAGAATTCAACAAGACCGCTAATGGGCATTTCCCTGCTTACCGGGAGATCACGTCACACCAAAAAACAAAGTCATCTTTTAAAATCCCTTAAAACCTCCTCTACCATGTGGTGATGTTTAAGGCTTTATATTCAATGTCATTGAGATGGGATTATCTGTCTGAAGTGTCTGATGGTAGGTATTTAGATTCAAACAAACTGTTACAAGAAGCTGCAGCGCCTACAAAGCTACTGCCACTTCCACTGAGGAGAAATCTGCACCATAGCACTAAAAGATGTCAATAAATACAAATCTAATCATAATAGAACAACATTTTCCATATGTACAATCTCTACTAGACTTACACAGCTAATATAAGCTACCCACCGCCAATTCAGACAAAGGATACACAAACAGAAGGCAGAAATTAAACAAACTTTAGCTGCATGGAGAACAGTGAGGTGCTGTCTTTATCTCTCTACTTAGTCTCTTCTGTCTCAAGGTAGCAGCAGACTCTTGTCTAAGTCACAAATTATCCTTTTACAGCAAAACAATCTAATCATCTGACCTCTTAAATGACCCTGATGTCATTGCTAAGAGACTCAACCCCAATGTGGTTCATGAAATAAAAGCTACATAAAGAAATCTAACTCACTAACTCTCTGGATGCTTCTCCACATTTGTTGCACAAAACCATATACAAACCCAAATATATTATAAGACTGACATCTTTTCATTATTCAGTATAATGAACTGGCCCTCTCGCATTGGCTGGACACCTTGTGATGTAATCATTGTGTTTGGCTTCACAGAGATTTGGGTTTAGCGTTCTGTTGCTCATTCTCTTGCTCTGTTTACACATGCTAAATAAGTTCCTACCACTTTAGACATTACTCCCACAGCAGCCATTTCACATAAATATACGAACCTGAAGAGTCTGAAATATGCAAGTAAGTCAACCTAAAGGTACAACTGTAACTCTGGTTCTCTTATAGCGTGAGTGTGTAGAGGAGTGTAACCTATAGTGAGGTATTGAGCCAATGCTGCTCTCGTTAATCTAAAGGAGAGTAGTGGTTATTATTACAGTAAAATACCTCAGTAAACTAGTCCACATATCAGAGCCAACTGGAGATGGACTTTGAGACGGTAAAATGGCAAAATGTAGGTCGTCTTCAGGCAAATATTACAGCTAGCTTTCAGAATCTAACAACAGTGCTGTCTTTAGGTCCCTCCGGGAAGCTTTCCAAATGACATTAATGGTATGTACGGATGCTGTATACCTTACAAAATTGTATTAATACATATTTTATCAACTCATTAAACTAGCAGATATGCAATTTTACTGCTTTTTTCTAGCTTTAGCTAACTCTTGTCCATGTTAGTGCAGAAAATCTTAGACTACATTTTGTACCAGGCTTGGGCAGTATCACCGTATTACAGTATACCAGGGTATTAAGAAATCTTGAAGGTATGTTTTTTAATACTGTAAGAAATACAGGCAGTCTTCTTTTCAGTAAACTTATTGAATGTAGTGCACAGCACGCACCGCCAGAGCTCAGTCTCAGGTCTCTATGGTGGAACAGGCGGCTGAGCTGAAAGACACCATAACACCTAGTGGTGGAGGGAGAAGTTACAGGACAGTAAACAGCCAGTTGCCAGCTTTGTTTCCTTCTTCTTACTTTTAACTTGGTGAATTAAGGATTTATTTTGATTTTGATGATTTTATTTTGTTTCTGTTGAGTTTGAATGAAGTCTGTTTCATGATGAGTTAACGAGGCAAGTAAGCCTCATCAGTCTTCAATGACTGAGAGAAAGTTGAATTCAGAAGGTGTCCAATTGTATTTCTCTGTTTAATGAACAGGTGTGAGAATATTGCTTTTCTACACATTTTTTTGGGTTTCTAGTGTGTACTTGTTAATATGAAAAGCTGAGCATAAGAATTGCACTTGCTGCTGGAGATGGATGGGTGGGGGGTGTTAGTGCCATACACTTATGTGGTCATACACCGTATACCCCAGAGAAATTTCAGGACGGTATAAAAAATTGGATATCGCTCAAGCCTTTTTTGTACTTGTACCCAGTCAGTACTTGCACTTCATGGTTTTCACCCTAATATGTATATATATGTTTTGTTTTTTTTTTATACAACCCCAACTCAGTTACTTAGAGACTCAGAAAAGCAAGTGTGACAGCTAGCCAGGGAGCTAGCTAACCTTCAAGCTGAAATTAAGCATTCAGTTTTCCTGAGATTGCGAGCTAATCTGGCAACTAAGTCTTACGCAACATGTCGATGCGAGTTCAGAATGGCTGATGTGAGAATAATGTCCAGAGCATTTCATCAGTTACAAAATTAACAAAAAATGTAATTATTAGAGTACTGTGTATGGGAGCAAATGTGGAATGAGCAGCTACTATGACTAATGGCTGACTAGATGAGCTACCTGTGGTCAACCCTAACAGGCAGTGGTGTGATGGAGGGTATTCACAGGTGTATGGGGTACAACCACCATCTTTTGTGGTAATTTACAGAATAGCCACCTATCAGCCAGAAAGCCACTGGAATATGTTGGGGAGTTCGCCCTATTCCTCTGTAACTTGCCCACCTACGTAGTACTTCAGCCACCTCATCAACTACCACTACACCACTGCTAACAGGAGTGAAAAAACCACATCCCAAAATGCACTACCCCAAAACAGTAACTGCTACATGAAAAACTCAACGCCAGGGTCCTTGCTACATGACAAACTCCACTTTACAGTGGCTCAAAGCTACTTGAAACGTGAACATGACATAATCCAATATCTTGAGCCAGCAAACTATGGTGAGATGCAAACGCATTAGTAATCTCACATCGTAAAACGCACTGTTTGTTCAATTTTCACTGCAGTTGACACCATTCATTTGCACTGTGTAAACATGTACTTACAAAAAGAGTTGAGGAATGTGAGGGTTGAAAGAGGAGGGGATTGGGGAGGAGGGAGAGAGCGGGTGAAACGCAGGGGTGGAAAGGAGGGGTTCGAAAGGAGGTGGGAAGTGTCCAGGAGTCGTGGCGTGTAGTTGAATATTTTCATGCTCAGTCCCTGTTCACACTGCACCAGGCGGCTGCAAACAGAGAGAGAGATGACAAGTTAGAAAAGGAGGTTAGAGAGAAAGACGGAGGTTTGTAAAGAAAATGAGGCCCGGGGGGGAGCACAGACAGAGAGTCGTGCGAGGAAATGAGAGGAAACAGATTGAATAGAGATGAGGAGAAATTTGGCGAAGAAGAAAGTAGTCAGAGAGTGAGCGGGGAGAGGGTGGGGTGAGGAGAGACGCATAAAAATAATGAGCAAGACAAGTAAAAAGTACAAATGGCAGTCTGCCAGGCATCACCTCGAGTCACTGACAGCCTCTGCCTCAGAGCATGGAGGCATGCCAGTGTCAGTGGTTTAAATGGTGCCAGGTTGCTTTAATTGTTCAGAAAGCCTCTGAGCTTCGACTAATTACACAGCCAGCCTTACTGACTAAACACTAATCAGTTTCTCAGGATTATGCAGAGACTGTATCATCATTCATTTCTGCTCTGTAATTATGTATTTTTATACCATTTCCTTATTTTCTGGTTATTACTGACTAACTTTTATTTTCCTTTTTTGTGTTCTATAAGAGCTAAAATAATTAATATTCTGTTTTTTTATATCTGGTTGCATTCAGGTCGTTGGGTGGGAACTTGATATTGGGCACAATTTCCGATTGCTACAGCACAGATGCTCCAAATGATGTCACCAGTGCAAGATTGACAGCACTTGTATCTGGAATATTTTAGCTTCTGTTTTGTACAAAAGGAGGACATGTCGTCCATCTTCGTACGGAGCAGACCCATTCTTACTTTTAGCCCTTAGGCGAATCAGTCTCCGAAAAACAGTGAATAACAACTAAAACTAATTTTCATAAACTGGCTTTTCTGTAACTTTTTTGATTTGTTGCTTTAGTTTCTGAGAAGCACTTTGTAATACTGTTTGAAAGGTTCTACATAAATGAAGTTACTATTAATATTATTATTGATCTAAACTTACAAACTAAATGCCCCTCTGTTTATTTCCTAACTCAGTTTTTCATCAGGCACATTTCAATGGAAAGTAAATCTCAATGTTTGAAGTCCTGCTCCTTTGAGCGATTACAAAAATAAAGTTCTGAGTATTGTTTGACTCTGTAGTATGTCATCACTGACCTGGCACGGCTACAGAGGACATGGCCTCCGGCTGGCACAGTGTATCCACCTTCACATGCTGAAAGGCTTTGTTGGGGGCCGACTGGAGGTGCCTGAAATCAGAAGGGAGCGTATGAGAGCGCGCGCGTACGCACGCACACACACACACACACACACACACACACACACACACACACACATAGCTACGCACATAATACGTATGTACACGAGCACTCGCATCTGTGCAGTCACTCAAGCACACATGGCCTCAAACCGCTTAGCACGGCCCTTAGCCTTTACTGTAAGGGTTGAAATATTAATGGCGGCGGGATGCTGCAAGCAGTGGAGCAGAAACTCAGATCAGCAGGCAGCTACATCAGCAGCCTCTCCTCACGCCCAGCACCGGCACCATCACTAAATCATGATGACCTGACGCAACTCAAGTGCTTCAGCAACTCTGGAGTGAGCGAATGTCTGAAGAACGCTAATTAAAAGTGGATGGAGGAATTTTTCCAACAAGCTCATGACAGTAATGGAGGAAAAGTGAGCGCTCTCTTATTTGGCAATCACCAATCAATGAAAACAATGGCAGCAAGAAACGGCAAGCTCAGCTCCAGAAAATCTTTCAGAGGAGTCAGAGTGCTGACTCACAGTTATTTTCAGAAATGAAATGAATGTCCACACTCAGTAATGACTTTTAATGCTTTTAAGGTGGATCAGCATTAGTTATGATACATTCTGCAGCAAAGGGCCTTTCCCAAAATTTACAGTTTGTGTCTGCCAGCTGATTTGACTCTTTTTTAGTATCACAGCAAGACCGTGACCAACTAGTAATTTCAGTATATTTCAACCTGGACCCTATTTTCCCACATTTTTGTGTCTAAGAGACTACTATAACAATCTTTGAAACTTGTCTGGTATTGAGAGAGCACGCTGCAGCTGGCAGCTGCGAAACAGGCTGCAATGTAACCACTCGGGCATTTGTGTATCGTCAATTTACAGCCACTGAAAGTGCTTGTTTTTGTCACTTACAAGCTCAGATTGTTAAGTGTCTGACAAGTTTATGGAAAGGATCCCTACAAAAAAGACCTTTTTCTGTTTAAGATTAGGATCATTTTTGTTTAACAATAAACAGCCTGCAAAATTGCTTCCGCAAAACCCACCAATTAAAAAAAGACCAAACACTTATTTTATCACCGTAAAACACATTTCATTCAAAGTCAACAAAAAGGAAATAAAGATCACAAAGACATTTTGGTTCGTCTTTAAACAAAACCTACCTAGTTAGATGTGAAAATATGCCATCTTTATACACACTAAAAATCACTGTTTATTTAAATGAAGTCAGGCGGCTTTAGTGAAAGTGATTTCGGGGTTGGTTCTGGTTACAAATAGGATCTTACTCTAAAACGAAAAAGTCTATTTCTGTATGTTTTATAGCCCTCCAAGGTGAATTGTTATTTGTGATACTGGACTGTATAGATAACATTGAAATTGAATTGAAATTACTATTCGCACAGCCCTTTAGGCATGCTTTGTGATTGGCCTACATGAACTTTGACTTGACTAAGTAAGTAAGCACTTTGGGATGTCATTAGGTATCACATGTGCTATATAAATAAATTTGCTGTGTCTGTAGAGATCCTTTCCATAATGTTAGCTAATATAACAATGCTTAGAATAACAGCCTTTCATGGAGGTGAACTGCTGGTGCACAAATGCCCCAGGTGATTTCACTGAAGCATGTTTTGTGACTTCTGTCTGAAGCCCTCTTACTCAATACTGGACCAATAGAAAACCCAAGTAATGAGTCCTAAAACCCAGACATTTGTCAGCATTTCAGCACCTCTGGATCCCTCATCTTAAAGTCTATGGGTTTTTTGTTAGATGCCTTAAACAAGGTCTGTGGTTACTGCAAACTGAGGACACTTTCATGTTTTGTTCTTCGACATCAAATATTTAGTAAATACCCCACTCTGTACTTTGAAGGTTATTTGTGCATCAAAAAAGGCAGACGCTAATGAGTGGCTAAAGAAGAATACGGTCATCACAGCCAGTCGCACCAAACACGGCTTTACAGCGTCGAAGTGGCGGCAATGCAAATTTAGCGTAGTTTGCTTATAGCCTAATATTAGCTTTTTACTTCTGGCTTTAAATCCTGACAGTGATGTTCATTTGTGGAGATTATCGTCAGAAATGGCTGTTTCCATTAGCCATTTAGATACAAAAACATGGGAAAACAGCATCCGGCTTGAAAAATACCAAAGTTACCCTTTAACTGCTTTTTTAAAAGCTTGTTCATGTCAAATACAGAAAATCAAACAGATATTAGCCCGGGGCTTAGGCTTAAGATTGAAATGTAATTATTATAAAGCCACATGTGGCTGAAAACCCACCTCTTCCACTCCTCCTCTCCATCCCAGAACTCGTAGACGACGAAGGATAAACCGTCCGGCAGACGCACCGCAGTCACACTGGAGCAGAGACAGAGGAGAATGGTAATGAGTGGATAACACAGGAGGGAAGGTGGTGTGGAAAGTGATGGGTGAGGAAGTGAGAGTTATGACAGAATGGTAAGTGGATCAAGGGGAGAGGAAGAGGTGTGACAAAGGAGATGCACGTATACAACAGATTGACCGCATAAGTGATGGAAGAAGAACAAAAAAACAGATTAGACATAGCAGAGGAGAAATGTGGAACCATGAGTTAAAGAGTTGACAGATGGAGGATGGAGAGGACATGAGGTAGATAAAAAGAGAAGGAAATATACATTATGTCATCTGCACATTAAAAACACATTTTTGAAATGAAAAAAAGGAACATTTACACAATAGTTTCAGGGGAAAAAATGGAATTGTTGCACCATCCTGCACAATATCGACATAGCACTTAACACCATGATGACGGCTTAAAGGCTGCATCCATCTATCACAATGAAACTAATACAGTGGAACAATTAATGACCAGGTCAGTGCAAATGGAGGAAGTCGGATGTTCCTGGCCAATTTTATAAGACAATTTAAAGGTTTTATTTTTCTGTAATGAATAAGGGCTCCATGTTACCTCAGAAGCATTTATGTGTCAAAATATGGGTTCAACAAGGGGGTGAAAATGATTTCACAGGGGGGTCATTGTCCTTTTTTCCTTGATAAATATACTCTGTTTTCACAACAACTGGAACCACTGTCATGTTACAACAACCTTCACTCACTGAGAAAGTGTGTTGTCTTGCTGAAAATGTCCATTTGATAAAAAAAAATAATGACCTGAAAAAGGATTTCAGCTTTCCAGCAACAATATTCTAGCTTTGAGTGGCAGAAAAATGGCACTTAAAGGAACTCCTTTTAATATTCAGAGCATTAACATATAAGCAAAAAAATATTTTCTTTTGTGATATAATCCAAGCATTCCTTGATACAAGCATGAACTACTTTAGGCTCTATGAATCACTGTACATCCTGAGATACTAAGAGTGTTTATATGGCAAAACCCAGCGGCCTTTAATTTAGCAAACAGCAGCACCAACACAGTGTGATCCCATTTTCATCTTACTCGAGTCCATTACTTGCACTTGGCCCTGTTTGTTAATTGTCCGGTGCTAAATGCATTGCGACGAGAGGAGTGGAGCAGCTGAGGTGGTGGTTATGCAGATCAGGCGGAGCACTGCAATTTTGGTTCTTGTTTCGGCATGAAATTACACTCACATTTACGCCCGCTCGGGGTACCTCTTATCACAAACACTATTTTCGTTCCAATTTTCAAAGCAATTTTCACGGTGCAGGCACAGAGCTCTCTAAAAACACACAAAATCACCTCTATTGAAAGCTGAGTTTTGCCTCTTTTCGCATTGTTATATATTCTTTATCTAGTACAAGTTTAAATGCCCAGAAACATGGCCCGCAGTGTTTCTCCACAGCAGAGAGGTAAACAGTTACACAGTGATAGCAGGTGCATTATAACAGGCATCCTGAGCTCCATTAAACAACAAAAAATATAATCAAAGTCATGTTTTCTGTCACGTCAACAAGATTATGAAGTCCAGTCCAGACTGTTCTTTACACCATTTGAAGGAGTAACACTACTGCAGTGTATTGTATTATTGTACGTAAATGTGCACACACGATTAACTGAATGCAACATTTTTAATGACCTCATAAGATTTTATGCAACAGACAGTAATAATGGGAAAATAAAATATTTGAAAAATTTTGAAAAATCTTAAATATTTTCACATCATTAAATTTTGGACCAGCCTGCCTGGGGATCTGAGAGGAGCAGGAAATATTGATAATTTTAAACATAACTTTTATGGTTTATACTTATTCTATTTATCAAAATCAATTTTTTAAAGGTCAGTTTTCATTTATTTCCCATGTTGTTGTTGTTTTTGTGTCTTCAATCAAACTGTAAAGCACTTCAAATTGCGTTTCATTTGTTTAAAAGTTGCTAGAAACATTTAATTTATTGACTGATTGATTTATTGAATAATTAGTCAAAGGAACTTCATGCACTGTGAATCTGAAGTGCTGTGTATTAATCTGTGCTTTGTAATAACAGCCTGGACTCTCTTACCGGACCATTTAACTATCAGATGCTTTTAGATGGGATGAAAAGAGCTCATGTAATTGATCTCACTCGTGACCAATTAAAAAAAGATGTTTTCAGATCTGTAAAGCAACTTTGAAAAGGAAACTATACCATAATGTCCCACATATACAAATACTATAGAGCACCAGCGTTTCCAATATAATGAAACTTATGACCACATGAACAAAAGTGTTCCTTACAAGTTATTAGTTTACATTGTTTTTTATTTCATAATGCCATTTTCCCTGTGACATTTTTATTTCATGTCACTTTTGAGTCCATAGCCATTTTTTTGACAGTGGAGGGTGTCTCCCTTTCAGTGTTTAATCTTTACACTGTATGTAAATATGGATGACATGACAGCTTCCCAAAAGTGAAGCCAAGTCTAAATGGTGCTGTATGTTGAAATTATTTATCCTATTACGAAATAAATTTTAATTTAACAATGAAATAACATTACATTATAAAGAGTTTTAATGTTTTCTTTAATTATTTAATGATATATCCCTTGATATATGTTTGCACCGTTTATTCTTATAATTATTTGTCATATTTTCATGTTTTTAACAAAATATTTAACACTAAAGGGCTCCAAATATACAACTTATCATAATTAATGAAATGTGAAATGCTCTGCTGATGGGAAATTTAAAGGTGCTACCTAGTATTCAGTGACTCTGGACAGACAGCTATGACTATTAGTATGTACAATACCAATACATTGGCATTTCTTGTATTTTTAAAAAGGTAGTTCTTCCCTGAACCTGAGGGGGGCACTGGGGGGACGGGCTGCTGCTGCTCTCTGGCTCCTGTACAAATGGCTTAAATAGAATTAACTTGAGTTGTGTGAGCTCTGCCGGAGGATATGATAAAGTGTGTCTGCATGTAATCACACATTCGCCCGTAAAGATAATGAGCAGGGAAGGCAGAGACTAAATAAACTGTATATATATTACAGTTAGTTAGTGCAAGATTAAATGAGGAGAGAGGAAAGGAAAGATACGCCATGATAAAAAAAGACAGAAAGAACGAGGCAGCACACATGAGAGAAACGTCTGTTGGAGGGTAATGAACAGGCTTCCTCTATCAAGGAAGCTTCCTCTCGCTCATACATTATTTACTCCAGCTACCTACAAGAACTGTGCTGCAACCACATTCACTGATAAAGTAAGAGAGGAAGAGTTTACTGATCTCAGCTGAATCACAGAGGACAGTTTGTCTCCCTGGAGCAGCGTGTCAAGTAGACTGAGTGCGATTTACTGTAGTAACGCTTCTTATCTGTTAGAAATCGGACCTTGAAAACCCTTGAAAGTTTGTGAATTACAAAATATGGTGTTTGAAAGTGGATGGATGATAAAGTAAAATGACCAAATTCACCAAGCAGCAGCAAGTGTAGTTTGGTAAAACAGTTACATTTTCCTGTGGTGGGAGGCATATTCATGTGTTGCAGGAGGGAAGAAATTATTTGTAACATAGATCAACATGCCACAGGAGTGACGATACTCTGTTTATTGACTGATTGCAGTATTCTGTGGCTGCAGTTTGCCGCCAAAAGTTAACCTATCCCCAACTTTTACTTTGGCCGCACTTCCCTCAGAGTCAAACGGCTGCAGCTCGTTGAGCTCCGAGCAGCCACCGCAGCTTTCCTTTGAAATGCGTGGCCCAGTTTTCATTTGAATGCAACATTTTTATATTAAAGGATTTTATGATTTATTCATCTAAAAACTAATTTGTCATGTTTCAACTTCATGTTCACCATAAAAGTAAAAAAAGGTTATAGCCACATTAGCAGCTAACATGCTATGATATCACAGACATGCAGCACAGACCTACACTTCTACAAAAGGCAATGCTGGACCAGCTTTCATGATGGAAGTTTTTGTGCTTGCAAAATACTGTTGGAATCTGCAACAATGAGTCGCTTGCTGAACTTTCACAGAAGCAAAAAAAGAGTTTCATAACAGAGTTTCCAAGGTTGAAACGTACAATATCAAGTTTCATGCCACGGCTCACAGCGGGGCTTCGATTGTATGTGACTAACTTTTTCATAACAGTGTAAGCCTGCGGCACTACAGCACTTCCCAACCAAAAAGATAAACAACTTGCTCTGACTCTGAAACCTTTGCCCTGTTCTACTTTCCATCAGGATGACTTTGGACATTATTTGCTCCCTCAGCGCAGGCACCATTTCATTACTATGCTGCCACGACTCTGTTGGGAGGTCACAAAATGTGGTGAACTAAATTGGAATGAGGTGGGTGTAGTCTGAAAACGTTAGCAGCATTAAATCTTGCTCTCGGTCCTCGCCCAGTCACCCCCCTTGAGTCAGTATTTAAAGAGGCACCTTTGGCAGCAATTACAGATCTCCGCCGCATGTTGCTCTCACCGCCGTGCGTCATGGTGTGAATGGAGTGTTTCTGCAATGTGGTGTTTGGATTACACCAAACTGTTCGGAGTGATTGCCAAAAAGCTCAGTTTTGGTCTCACCGGACGCCCCAGCCCAGATATCATCTTGAAGATCTTAAAGTCACAGCTGGTAAAGCACCCAGCCAGCAGCTCTACCATATGCAGGTCTCATCCATGAAATGCTAATAAATCTGTGAGCAGAGATGCACATAAAACAATTTGGTGCTTAAAACCTACACTGGATTCATGAACACCGTGGGCAACTCAGATTTGATCATAGCCACATATTCATGAATGCCGCTCAATAGTGAATTGACGGCGCACTGCCGCTAGTCAGCATTTAGCATACATCCGCGCCCATGAACAGCCAGGGACCACCATATATGGAGGTGATAATTACTATTGATAGGTTCATCCTGTCCACCAGGCTGTAATTTTTCAGAATTCCCTCGGGCTTGAATCGGGTTCAGGTTCTCACCAGTTTAACATTTATTTCAGTTCTTTTCTTTTATGAAACTGGCTTGAATTGTCTCATGCTTAAATGACACTTTTGAAGAGTTTTAATGAACTCAATCAAGAGGGAAAGAGAGAGAGAGAGAGGACGGAGAGAGAGGAAAGAAAAAGAAATACAAAGTAAGTGAAGAACCAGGGGAGCGAAACAGAGAGCACACTCGAGTGAGAGAGACGTCAAATGAGAGAAAAAGAAAGGAGGGCTGCAAGGTGACTTGGTTGACAATGTTGTGCTAAACATGCAACGTAACAATCTGCGTGCTACGTTGCCGTGGATCGCCGAGCGTACAAGACGCACCAAAGAGCGCAGCCTGCTTTGCTGAACCTGTCATGCACGAGATGACAGACTAACAGAAGAAACAGAAGGCAGAGAAGTAGTAAGAGGAAACACGCCAGCCCTTCACTTGTAATACATTTTTTAACAAATAAAAAAAGATTTATTTTATAATATATAAAATGTAATTTAATATGGGCCTATTTTTGTCATTTTTAACCTGCGTGTTTCATAGGCATCTACGTATTGTGAACAAAACAGAGCCCAGTACAAATTGTAATTTCTAATAACGACAAACAATTTTTATTCATTTACACAAGCACCACGAGCAGCCAGAAGCAGGTGTGGATTTTGTTAGTACCTACGGACCGGAGCTATTAACATATTGATGTATGCCAAATTACACACAAATTCATTCTGCTCACCTTTAATGAATGAGACCCAATGTTTCCTTTCTCTCCTGCTGAACCCTCCACGGTGCACAAAAGCCTCATAGTGGCCTTCTTAATTTGTGCATTTCCCTCACAGGAGGGAACCACAACGGTTTCAAATATATATATTTTGAATTTTTATAACTGACTGTATTGTACTCTGAGGGATATTCACAGTTTTTATTGTGTCAATCAGATCATATGTACTTAGTTTAATAAATGTCTCAGATGTCTTTGTTCTTTGTGCTGTTAAACTGACAGTGCAGCAGATACATGTGTATTTTAGGCTAAGATACTGTCTTATCTTAATAAAACACAAATCCCTCTATTCAAATAATTATATAACTACTAAAAACAGTTGGCTTTTCCACTGATGAGTCACCAGTGTTGGCTTAGAAGTGTCACAGTCAGGGAATGAACACTTGGTGAATCATTTATATCTTGTTTTTCCACTTAATTCAGATCTATTTGAAGAGATTTGTTTTCATTTGACATTAAAGAGTATTTTACTGTGAAACAGTGTAAGAAAATCCCAATTACACGAATCAATGTTTTGAAACACTGAAATATGAATAAGTTGAGTGTGGCAGCTTGGATGCTTTTTATGGACACTGTAATTAGATTTGTACCTAGTGTTTGACTTGTCTGCCACATAGCACTGGCAGTTTAGATAGTTTTATTTACATTTAAAGCTGCTATAATTAACATTTTCATGTTAACAATGGATCACAAAAACTTGTGGTGATGAACCCACAGATAATCCCCCAAATCTACAGTCCTTCCAAATTCAATTGAGCATTTTAGCAAATTTAAGCTAATAGTTTTTGGTTTTCCTTCCCTTAACTTGACTTTTTTGTTCAATCTCACCACCCCCTGTGTCATTTACAGACTCAAAAGGCTGTTTTTAGCGACAGAGCGAAACTGAGCTAAAAGGAGAGTAAATATGGGACTCAGCATTCAGAGGGTGCCCAGAGACACAACTTCAAATGGATGATAATGTTGTTCTGTGGCTGCTGGATGTGTAAATACCATATTTACTAACATGTTAGCCATATCAGCTTAAAGGTGATGTCAATGTTATGCTTAAAGGATGTTCTGCTGTCCCTAAGTGGTAAAAAAAACTCACTTAACACTGGATCACTGGAAGCCATAATAAGCTTTTTATGTCTTAAACTACTTCACAGGTATTGAATATTATGTGAATGTACTATGCCTACTGTGCTAAATGGAGTTATCAAGCATTTTCCATCTTTGCAGACCTTTTATCCAAAGTACAGACTGCGGTAACAAGTGGGAGGAAATGTAATACAAATAGAAGAAATGCAATGGAGCCAGATCCTTCAAGTCTTGCCAAGGGCATATGCAGAATGACTCTGGACTATGCATGCAGCATATTGAGTCTGGGATTTGGAGAAATCTCTCCAGATATAAGACTGTTTCACAGCACCCTAAGGCTCCGAGTGGGAGGCACAGGGGGTTCAAAACAGGCACAGTAGGTGAATATAAGACTATATTACAGGTACAATATTATACACATTGGGTATGCCACATGATATTAGTATCTGTCTAATCTAAACCACCTGGGAGTTGCACAGGTTTTTTTTTTCAGATTTTGGAAAGGTAATGATGAAATACAGTACCTGTTCAACTTCACTGAAAAAGTTTTTCATGTGTGTGCGTGCATGCACACCAAAGAATACTGACACAATCAATGACCAAAGAAGGATATATTTGAGGTAATCCTTAATAAAGTGAGAACAGTGAGGTCCTGACACTGAAAATGGAGCTTATTAAATATTAAAGATGATTAGGGTTATGGTGCTGCACTCTGCAGCAGCAGCGCAGTTGTGAAAATGTGGAGCAGTAGTTAGACTTACTGAAAGCAGTCTCTCTGAGTGGAGACATTCTTCAGGTACTGCTTCAGAGCCTCACAAAACTCGCCAAGCTTTTTCTGGGAAACCACCATCTCCTGACGAATCAGCAACAAGGACTGTAGAGAGAGAGAGAGACAGGAGGTCAATTTTGTGCTGACAAATTTATATTAGTGCAAGCCATCGCATTTGTTACAAGCAGAAAGATACAAAGACAAAAATATGTATAAGGTCCTGTACAAAACATTCAGTACATTTACATGCACAGTTAAGTTGAGCTATATATACAGCTATAGTTATAGTTATAGCTCGATTAGGCCATTTCATTGGACTATGGTCTTTGTCCCAGTGTACAAGCAGCAGTGGAGAATCGAATTTGTTGACGGAAGTAAGTCTGACTACACCTCGGTAGTTGGCAATATGCCCCCTTTCAGCTATTTGCTATTGGACCTTGTTCCAGACCTGTTACATCACATACCAAACAAACTGGCAAGCAGCAAATGGGTTGCATGTTGAATGGTGACAACATGGATTACTTTTTGCCGTTTTACATTCAGTACATTTCCTGCTTTACTTGGTGCCTTTGTCATGTTTTTCTTTCTTCCCTTCCTCTGCTTCTTCTTTTGTTTTTCCCAGCTTTCTTCTACAAATTTTTGCTTTTTCGACTTCCGCGTCAAAGCCTGGCATGGGAACTATTAAGCATGCACAGAACATCTAGGCCAGTTCAGGTCTGACTGAGGCGTATAAATGAAAGAGTAAATCAATCCTCCCTCAGTTGCATTATTTAGTTGTGAACTTTGAGAAATTCGACTAAATATGAATTCAGTCAAACATGTTTACGAGTATTTTAAAAGTCTAGATTTAGTCAGACTAACTTAATATGACTTTTTTTAAGCTTTACATGACTTGAAATTTCTCATTTTATGTGCTGAGATTCAAATCAGCATCGATCTCTGAACAGCTCTCTGACTATGATTTTGTTTTGTATTACCTTTTTTAATCCATTAATCTGCATTTATTTGCAAATACTTGTTTCTCTAGATTAGCCAAAATGTTCAGAGACTTTATTGTGATCAATGCATTCCCACTCTCCACATCGAGTGTTAACCTAAAACATAATTTGTCATTACTACTCAGACTACAAGTACATCACAAATGAAAACAAGAATGCTTCCGATACCAAAATCTTGTACTGTTGTCTATAGTTTCTCTATACATATGCCGATATGTGTTTATAGAGATTACCTCAGCATTGACTTTTTCAATTATTAACCTAGACAATAATCAACGATCATATGTATTACTTCATCAAAGGCTACAATGACTTTGAACAGTTTATTGTTTTTGTTGTGAGGATGGCAAAGTTAGTTTGTTTGTCCAAAACTTTGGTCCAGACTAAAATATCTCAACAGCTGTTGGATGGATTACCATAAAATTCGGTACGGACACCATCATTGTGTTAATATTTGAAGATTGAAATCTCAACAAATATTGGATGGATTCACACATGATTTGACCCACTGATGTTCCCCTCATGGTGAACATTAACACCTTTTCGTCTATAATGCTATAATAATAATAACTCTTTGTAATAATTACAATACAAAAAGTTTAGAAAATACCCGTAAAAGTAATGACATTCCCATCAACTAACTTTGTTTATAGTGATATTTAGCTAATGTTAACATGCCAAATTAAGACTGTAATAATTATGAGCATCTGCAATAACAGGCGGCTTTGTGATGCAAACGCAAATCCTTTATTTATCTGTTCACAAGTGTTCTGCATCCTCTACAGCTACAGGCAATTTCTCTGGTGCTGAAGTGCAATGGGAGTGCATAAGACAGTGTCCCTTCACAGTCCTAGTTTCCTACCGATAAAAGCAAACTGTTCATAATCTCACAGAGTATAATAATGTTTTGATGGACGCTTGGGGACCCAGTGGTCTAAAGAGCAAAAGATGTAGCCGTAACAACCTTTGTGTGTTTGCGTGGGTGAGAGAAAAATTGAACAGATTTTTCTGTTGTCATATTCTTGTGTTTGATCTCAACTTTCTGTATGGTACAATAACTCTCGTCCCAGTGGGCCAGTAAGTAACAAAGCTTTAGTGTGTGGAAAGTGTGTGTATCTGCATAAGTGTGTGTGTGTGTGTGTGTGTGTGTGTGTGTGTGTGGAAGTGGTCCTGTACAATAAGAGCCTGGAGGATCATTTGCAATTATTTGTATAAATCTCACTTATAACAAGGAGAACCAAAGAAGTGCTGCTGCACTGGTTTTGATCAGATGAGATTAGCTGCTATCTTCATCTTTTCATGTGCCACCATAGTGTAGCTCACTACAGTACAATTAAAAATTCATCCACTATGACCTAGATAACTCCAGCAGTGTTTCACTGAGACTTCACAATAGACATCACACACACACACACACACACACACACACACACACACACACACTCACATACACACTCAAATATCACGTGCACACACATACGCACGTGCTGTCTAAAATAAAGTCTATCCTTAGATAATCTCATTCTGTTTGATATGAATTTATGATGTCCGGTGCTTTCCTGCAGTTGACTTTTAACTGCTGAAATTGAGCTAAAACAGTAAAAGCATTATCACACTTTATCAAAAGCCTGGAGCATATCTTTTAGCATTTGGTTGTTTGATTTTAAAGTAATAATTTGGGATTTTTGAAGGGGAGCTGCATGAGATATTTATGTATATTAAAGAGGCCTTCCTAAAAAAACAATATGCTGCAAGTCTTGAATGGGTTGTAAAATATAAAAGATTTAATAAGAAGATGAATCTTAATGTACTGATTGGCGATTATATTTTTTGGGGGGGGCAGTGGTGATACAGTTTGAAATATAGGTTTTCATTCTTATAAGTATCCAGTTGCAGAGGCTATCAAGACAGTTTTTTTAAAAAAAAAAAATCAGTTTTAAAGATTGAATGAGACACACAACTGGGTGTCATCTACATAACGATGGTATGTGAAACTTCGTTAAAGTGACTTATATCATGTCTCAGGGGTATCGGACGCAAATGGAATAAAATGGGGCCGAGAACAGAGACTTGTAAGACTCCACATTACATAAAAGCTGGGGAAGAATTTCAGTTATCAGCTGGGACATTAAGAACTGTTTTTAAAATCCACACAAGTAGATATGAAACTGAAACACAAATCACTAATAACTGTATACTTCAGTCACAGTCTTCCTTAAAAGTTTGCTGGCTATTTAGAAACTTATTTCTCCATTTGCCCTAATCAGTCTGACTGACTTTTGACAGACTTCTCACTGCATTTTTTTTTTCACCTACTTGCTTTCTGCCTTGCACTAATCCTTTTCCAGCTTTTCTATTCTTGCTCCCACTCTTCTCCTCCTCCCCGCACTTTTCTCTCTTTCCTCATTCTGGGTCTCCTTTAGAATACAGATGTGCTTAAATCCTATTTATCTGCATGGAAATCACTGCTGCTCTCTCTCTCTCTGGCTACCCTGCTGGTAAACCCCTGTTGGCTACTGTTTTCCACAACTGTCTGGTTCTGTTTTTATCTTTCACTCATTGTCCCTGACACATATTGGCCTAATAATCCTTAAGATACTGGCAGTGACTTCCGAAACAGGAAGTGTTGCTGCTCATACCAAGACAGATATTACATATGAGATAATGCAGCTGTTGTGGAACTTGAAATTGCGTGCTGTAAAACAGCGTAATTAGAAAGCTCTCTATATTTAGCAGATTATAGCTACAGCTCTTGCAGCTTGGGCAACATGCAGGGTCTAAGGATTCAAAACATCTGCATCCACTCGTGTGTGAATGTGCCTCTGTCAATTTGATTGTCTGTTTTATTGGCATGTAATAACTATTTATCACTTGACATCAGCGTTTATCTGCTGCCATTAACTTAAATTGGTGTCATGAGGCAACAGTGTTAGTGACACATTAAGCTGCAAGAATTAACACCTGTTTGCTCGTTCATAAAGATACATGTCGCATGTTTGTGATGTGATTTATGAGGCAATGATTACATGGGTGTGTTTGAAGCATCCATAAAAGTGATAGATTCCAACGGGCTTTTGACTACTGCACAGACTACCAACACACACATACACACACAACACACATAGACATCCTACCAACTAAATTAGAAACACTACATTGCCCAGCAGCCTCTGTTAATCTAATAACTACCACTCCATTAACCATCCTGCCTCCCTGATCGAATCAGTACGATAACATCTGCTCCCTTCTGACACTGTGGCCACGCAGAACTGATAAATCAGGAGCCTCTAACTCTCCGGCTCTCTTTGCACCACACTGCTAACCTCTGTCTTAACAGCCAGCATCAAAGGTACATCCATGAAGATAACAGGCTCTTCTCTTGAAGCCCGGTTCTTTTATTCCCAAGAAACTGACAGTCGCAGTCCAGTAAAACCACATATATCATTAACATCTTGGTCTTGATAGCCGAACAATACAACTGAGCGGCTGAAAAAGGAACAGACTAATCGCATCAGTGAAAGAAAAAAAGCCAAAGAGAATAACTTGAGTGATCAGATTACAAAAGTAGTGCTGATCTAATAGCACAACAAAAAAAAGAGTACACAAACTAGATTAGATAGTGGGAAGGTTGCCATGCATGTAAAGCAACATTGTAACATTTTGGGAAATACACTTATTATAATACTCATATAAAGATGTATGCATTTATTATCAGCCCTTTGAAACCTGCACAAATTAGTGTAGTTTTTCTCCAAAACATGGGAAGAGGGTGACTAGCAACCATGCAAGAAATGGCCCAAAAATAAGCAAGAAATAAGTAACTATATTTGTTTTAAATACCTGAAAAAGGGGAAAAAAGTGTCAATATGAGGTTGCCAAGAAACAAGCAGAAACTCTAGGAATTCACTACTCCAGCACATAGTTCAAATAAAAGCACAACTTTGTGCTTTGTCGAGTTAAACATCTGTTGTCTAAACTAAACTCAGCTAAAATGTCGAGCTTGTCTGCTAGGTACACTTTGACAGAAATATTGGTAGTAACAACACATAATTATTATTAATTGATTTTGGTTAGTTTTGGGTACTGATGTTTTATATTAGAGGAAAAGTGTGTTCAGGGCTGTAATCTGGATTTTAGAAATACCTAGATCATTGGTCTGTATTACCCCTGAACAACTCCAACCAGCCTGATACATTTTTAGCTAGCCACAAAAGAAAAGAAGGCTTTTTCTTTCTTTCTTTATTTTTTAAAATTTTGAACATTTTTAATTAATTTGACTGCTCCCTACATTGTCTAAATGCTGTTTGAAAACCTCCACAATGCCATACTAAATCTCCTTGACTCTAAAAAATATGCTGGAATCAGCCTTCAGTGTCTAATTTGTGTGTGACTGTGGACAATAAACTCCCCAATTTAAAGAGAAATAGTGAGGACATGTCTTCTGTGGCTTCAATTAGAGTTCCAGTGTTGTTTGAAATATTGTGGCAGTATCAAGAAACAATATCTACATCAGGCATCTCATTAATGCCTAAATTGCTTAAAATCCTTTCAGCAAATGGTTTTAATTTGCTGAATTGAACTGAGCCATCACTTCAATGCCTGACATGAATTATTATCATTCATTGTGCCACTTTAGCAAGGTTTTTGCTAATTTTACAAAGTAAAACTTCAGATGCATTTTCCAATTGCTTTCTGAACATATTATCCATTTGAATATGTGGAAGTCATATTGAGGTATCTCAGAAATAGGAATTCATTAGATGCACTTAAAAAGCCTGATACTGCAAGAAGAAGAAAGGTGAGAGGAATGACAGGTATAATAAACCTATTATGGACTATTTTCTTTTAAACTGTCCATTACTGCTTGTACTACCTCTGCTGGCATTGTGCAATGAGAGAACAATTGCTTAGACGGGGAGAGGGATGTGATTCCTTTTAAAAGGTATTGTGTAATATGTAATTATCTTCTAGTAAATACCCAGCAATAGTCGTTACTGTCATCTAAAGAAGTATTAAAATAATGTGTTACTTCCAAAGCCGATGGCAAACCATAAATTAACGACAAAGGGGAGATTTAATGGATGCAGAGGTTAAGTGTGAGTGTTAGGGTCAATGAGGTAGTGCAGCCATACTTCATTGGTGCTGTCATCCCTACCATCAGTGCAAATGCTTCTTTATACATGAACTGATTCATTTTCCTCCAGGCAATGATATAACTTAGATGTTCAGAAGTCCCACAATGTTGTGCATTTGATCAGAAAAATCAGACTATAATGAAATAGATTAATATAAATGCCAATATGACAGATTTCTAAAAAAAAAAAAAAAAAATACACAAAACCTATTTGCAATAATCTATTACAAAATCAATGAAGTGGTGGTGAAAAACCTTTGTCAGTATCATGGTATTACCAGGCTATTTAGAAACCTCAACAGTATGATTTTCAATATAGGAGCTCCTCTTTCTATTAAATTCATTGTATGTAGTGCACAGCATGCACCACCAGAGCTAAATCTGCGATCTCTACTAGTGGAAGAGGCAACTGATTTAGTGAATTAATTAATTATTTTGACCAATCCCGAGCTTGTGATTGTTGGAATAGTGGACATACTAACTAGATTACTAGCAAGAGTAACCAAGGCAGTAGATTTTGCCTTGTTTCTATCGAGTTTGAAGTGTTTTATGATGAGTTAAGACAATTAAGTCTACCGTGACCGAGACAAGATTGAATTCAAAAGATGTGTAGTTGTTTTCTCTGTTTAAAAAGGAAAGTAAATGAGAATATTACTTCTTTTAACATTTAATGTGCTCCTTGTGTATTCATAAGTCTGAAAAGCTGAAAGTAATCGCACACTCGTCATTGGGGGGCGGGGTTAGCACCATACACCTATACTGTCGTATGCCGTGAAATTTTAGAAAGGTGTTAATGTATGAAGTAGTATATGCCGCCCAAGCCTCGGTGAATACTTTTAATTATGTTGCTGTTGGAATTTTAATAATACCAAATCTGACAGTTCAGGTTCAAATCTTTGTTCTGGTACTTGAAGTCTGATTGAAGTTCAAGTCTCATTTCAGGCCTATAGCTGTTTTTTTTCGAGAACAAATAAAATCATAACAATTTGCCCACGATGGACTAAAACTAACAACGTATAAACCCTTTCCCTTAGACGACCCGCCAAATTTAGTGAAATTATAAATTGAATAGACAAAGAGTTTCAGTGGTAGGTAGATGTTTAAGATGCAGTGAAATAAATTAAAGTTCGATGATATTAAGCAGTGTGTATGTTGTTATTTTCCCCAGAGACCCACCAGTTTTGAAATATGCACAGACTGCTGTTGGAGGTCTGAGGCTCATTTTATTACATGAACTGCCTCGAGCTTTCAATATAAATGATATAATGGTGCTTTGCCAGCATCTGTTCAGTATGTGCCTGAATGTATGTTGTGTCAGCAAGGACATATATAATGGTGCTCTTTCTTGCACCTATAAAACCGGAAAGTTTTGCATGCAGTGTGTGTGTGTTTTTATGGACACTATTGACTCTACAAGGTCTGTTTGGACAAACAACTGACTATAACCATGTCGTAAAGATTCATGGAGCCTTGTTCATAGTCTTGTATAAATAATATTGATTTCTGTCTTTATCCCCAGCATTCTTCAATACAATCTTTAAAAGTAGTTCCTCTGCTGCTGCTGCTGCTGCGTCCTGTCAACATTTTCACATCATGATTTTGACCTCACAAGACATGCCTTTGAAGAGTATACTGTAGTCATTAACATAATAACACACTTTTCCATGATGTACTACTGAAATTCTACATTTAAAATATATCACTACACATACCTAAGATGTCAAAACTTCAATTTAGAGCTGGGAAATATATCAATATATCTACATCATGATATAAGACTAGATTAGAGTTGCATTGGTATGAGATTTTACAGCTACATCATGAAGGTGTTTGTTAATCTCAGCTCAGCATTCAACACAATCTCTCTCATGAAGCTGATGGGAAAACTTTACACTCTGAGCTTCAATACAACACTGGATACTGGACTTCCTCACATGCAGACCCCAGAGATTTCGAATTGGCAGTCACACCTCCTCTACATTAGTGCTCAACACCGGAGCCCCCCAGGGCTGTATGCTAAGCCCCCTTCTGTTCCACTGCACTCACAGACATCAAGAGAACTCTACTGTGAAGTACGCGGACGACACCACCATCATCAATCGTATTACAAACAATGATGAGAGTTCATACCGGGAGGAAATCAACAGTCTTGCAGAGTGGTGCACAGAGAACAACCTACTGCTCAGCGTCAGTAAAACCAAGGAGCTGATTGTTGATTTTACAAAGAGGGAGGCAAAGACACACACCCCTGTCTACATCAGTGGAGCTGAGGTGGAGCAGGTGAAGAGCTATAGGTTCCTTGGAATTACTATCACTGAGAATCTATATTGGTCAGAAAAGGCTCTACTTCCTCGGCTCGACAGCGGGTGATTAAAACTGCCCAGAATATCACTGGAGCCGATCCAGGGTCAAGGCCCCTTTTCAGCTCCCTGGGGGGGGTATCTGGGTGGCTGTTATTTATTGGGGTCTATCCTTCTGCATCTATTTAACTGACATGTGCACCACTATTAAAGTCCACCACGTGTACAATGTTTATAGCATCATCTAAATAACTTTCGGCTAGCACTGTGAAGGTTTCAGAGCCAGTCAAAAATGAATGCAGTGTATGTGTCTCATGCAGTAATTTTTGATACGACCTCTAGGAGGCACCACAGTCAGAAAATTCACACACTCAGTGGGACAATTCACTAAAACCTTGATGTACTAATGAGAACATACATAGGCAAATTTAAGTGAGCTGAAAGTATGTCAAATGTAAATCATTAAAAAAATTCTGTCATGCTCTGTCTTTCTAATCCCCCTAGTGAGGCTTTCATTGACAACGTAATAAAACATGCAGAGATCATCTCCATCTATCGGGGACACGTACTGTACTATAAGTGTTAAACGCATGTGTGTTTGGCATGCCGTTGTGGTGGATTTTATCCCCGTGGGCATAAAAATGGAAATAGCAGGAAGATGTGTGAGTATGTGTTGTAGAAAAGGGGAGGTATCAGTTTTGTGTTACCATGGGAACTGGGAAATACCACATTCAGGTCTTCCCCCCACACCTTCTCTCATTTTTGACCCCTCATCTCCCCACACACTTCCCCATTCTGTCATCTCCTAAGGCTTTCCTTAACCACTTCTCTTCATTGCCCTAGTTTTTGTTTTTGACATCTCAACGCTCTGCAGCCTTCTCGTATCTTTTTTCTCTTACGATGTCCCACTGTCCCTATATTTAGTCTCTTATTTCCTCCCCTATACATCTCTTCTTTTCTACATTCTTCTTCCTTCATCATCTCTCTTCTCTATCCTCCCTCCTCCTCCCTCTTTCCCTCTCTCCTGCTCTCCCTCCCTCTTGCTCGGGGCTCGAGGAATCCCTCACTTATTCAAAAAAAAAAAAAAAAAGAACCCCTTCGTTAATTCAGGGAGAATTTGCATATTTCTCCTTGGGCTGCAATAATAGATGGATGACTACAGTATGGCTTACAGTGCCCCAACCTGCTGACTGCAGCAGTTGGAGAAGAAGAATAAATACCTTACAATAAGCAGCAGCAGCGCAACAGTGGTTGTCATCATTTTTGGCCTGCAGCACCTTGTCGTTCTTTGTTTTTAGGCTATTTGACTTAACTTAAAAAACTAGTGCACTAGTAGTAGGTCGGCTCAAAAGTGGATGTGTAACAAAAAAGTATTTATCTGGCAGTCCAAATATAAAAAAACATTTTGGTATAAATAGATGTGTGCAGTTGCTCAGGTAACTTAGAGAGTCGAACTTGTGGGTGTGAATGGAGGGCCGTCAAAGGAAAAAGAAAACATAGTCCTGCCAACACTGTTTGACTGACAATCAATGTCTGCGAAACGCTGTGCAGAAACAGCAATCATCTTTTAATATCTAGAAACCAAAAACAAAAGCAGCAACAAAACAAATTAAATGTAAGCTGAGCCTCCAATTATAGCGTTGGTTAATGGATCCAGATTGTGGTTGTAGTGTGCAGCTCCCAGATGTTATCATGTGTATTGGGACTACTACTGCAAAAATAAATGGGCCAACTTCACTGGTGAATGAATGGCTGCACTGAACACTTTGGGGTTTCATAAAGTAGTAATGTGTGGTGGTATTGCAGGCTCGCTCATTCATATTTTGCCTGATAAAACAACAACAAATCTCCTTAGACATGTTGCTATTTATAGGGCGCTACAGATATGAATTCTTTACCTGCAATAAACAGTTACATACAACATTAACCTTATAAAAAGCTTTCAGAAAAATTTAAAGCAATCCTTTCTCTAAAACCCCAAACATATACCCTGCATTAGAATTGGGCAGCCCCTCCAGTTCATGTATGAGCAGTCTGTTCTTAGGCAAGCTCAGAGGATAATGACCGACCCATCATATATCCAACACACAGAATACGAGCACTTGTAGCAGACAATACAGAGTTCCCCACTGCAAACATGATGATTTAGCACAGGGTGTGTACAATATGTGTATGCAATATTTTGTATGTGAAATGTGGACTATGTGCAGTTTATTAGTGTGATTTGGTATAGCTACGACTGTTTTGTTCACTGGTTTGTTATGAATGTGAAGGCATTTATGTGCGTTTTCGGGGAGTCCAAGACAAATTTCCCTAAGGGGAGAATAAAATAAATCACATCATAGTATCATGGTAGTACAGTGTACCACAGTATTTAGAAATCCAAAAGGTATGTCTTCAATACCGTTATAAATAAAGGTGCTCCTCTTTCTGTTAAACTCACTGTAAGAAGTGCACAGCACGCACCACCAGAGCTCGGTCTCTACTGGTGGAAAAGCCAGCTAAGCTGAAAGACGCTGCGATACAAAGTGGTGGAGGGAGAAGTTACAGGACGGTAAACGGCCTGTGGCCAGCAACAGCAGAGAGAGACCATGGGGAATAACTGCATGTTTGTTTTACACCTAACTTGGTAAATTAAGGATTTATTTCGACCAAACTGAGCTAGTGATTGTTGGAGCAGTGGACTTACTACTGAGTTTTATTTTGTTTCTGTTGAGATTTAATGTGGTGTGTTTTTAATGAGGCAATTAAGCCTCATTAGTCTTCAGTGACTGAGAGAAAGTCCAATTTCAAAAGGTGTACAGTTGTATTTCTCAGTTTAATAAGTAAAGGAGGGGGGAGGATATTACTTTTTTTTTTTTTTTTTTAGCCATTTAGTGGGTTTCAATTATATTATAAATATTCCACTGACATTGTCAAATAACATAATAAGGAAGGTATGAAAGTATGAAATATTACACATTACAAATCCACCCTGCATATTCACATGCTCATCTGTGCTAATTAACTTTAATTTGATGTTACACAACAGTTTGTTATTATTTGCTTTGATCCCCTGAGGTGCGATCAGGTCACAAACCTCATAAAGAAGAATCGAAATGGCAGCTGCCACTGACGTCCCATAATGCAACACCAGCTGAAATATTTCCAAGGGCAAATTCTTTTTTATTGCTGCCACCTTCACTCAATCTTTTTATCTGTCTCTGCCTGACTAACATATTCTCTGTAATGCTGCATGTCTCTCTTTATCCCCATGACACTCTCTCTCTCTCTCTCTCTCACACACACACACACACACACACACACACACACAGATATCTTGTATAGAAGCTCCCTGTTGAGCTCCACTGATGCAACCAGCCTGTATAGCTATTCACCAGAGGTATCACTGTTCTGTAATGCTCTCTTCTGTCTCCTGGTTTCTACATGACTCATTCTGTATTCTTTCAGACTATATTACTTTGATACTTTGTACGCAAAACAAAATTAGGTATTTTATATACTGCAATGACCTCCAAGTATAACTATTTTATTTAAATGACTGAATGCATTTAATAAACCTCAATTTACTCTTTGTTATGCCGATGAATTTTGTTCTCCTCTGCTTACAAATTCCTCCAAACATAAATATATTCATTCTCTTTCTTTCCCATCTGTCCTCCAAATTATTCCCTGAATCAATGTTGACATCTCCTGCTGAGGGATGTAGTTTTTGGTGTGGGACTTCTCTCTATGCATCTCAGTTCACAACAAGCATGTTTACAGAAATACACTTGAGCTCTGAGGACTTTACTCCTTCAGTTCAGGTTTGTTTGGGCAGGTGAGAACAACATGATTTGAATTTCAGAAAGGAAGTTAATACCTGCACTAGCTGTTTGTCCTTACCCGAGAGAGCTGCGGTGCAGTTTGGTCAGATTGAGAAATTCAGAAAATCTTTAAATGACCCCAAAACATGAAGTTTTAAACAGTCAAATGACCTGAAGATGAAACACAGTTTGGACTAATGCACAAATTAGACAATAGAATAAAGTGCACCCTTGGTCTAATTAATACCCTCAGAAATGTTGCTGCAAAAGCCTTTTTTTCAAGTGTGACCAGTAATGTATGGGGCCGTAAACCCCATGTCCTTAAAATTACGTTGTATGTATATATCTTCACTGTTTTCACAATAACATTGCTTTGAGATTTTGTTCCAAGACTATGTGGTAAGTGAAGACCCTAAAAAGCCATACTTGAGCCATATCTTTCCAGAAAATGACTTTGGTAGAAATAAAACGCACCTATTGAATGTAGCTTAAGTAAAAATCTGTAAAGTATCTGATATTTACTGTACTGAAGAATCAAAATGAATTTAATGATATTAAATGTAATTAAGTATTAAAATCTAAAGTAAATGCTGTTACTAAAACTCTTACTGGCCTCTGACATCTTGTAATTATCAATAAAAAATAAAGTGATTCACACAGGGATTATTTTGTACTTTTAGTTGCCAGAGTGCAAAGAACAGCATCAAAATAGAGCTTGTTTATCAAACAAAAGTGCCACTAGAGGATCCCTCACATTCCCTGACAGAGGTCTGTGCTTAGCCCCTAACGTCCTTATATCTTAAAATCGTCCAAAAATAATAGAAATGTCCTAAAATGCCAGAAATGTCCTAAAATCCTAGAAACTCCCTTAGTCCTAGAAATGTCCTAAAATCATAGAAATGTCTTAAAATCCAAGAAACATGTACAGGGCTGCTGCGACTGACCCTTGGCCTCCTGTCATTTAGCAAAAGTTGCCCCCAAGCAAGTTGAGTGTCCCTGGGATGGGGGTCAGAATGACAACATTGCCGTGGAGTTGTCACTCACAGTTCAAAAGTGCTGCTGCTGGCTAAACGCTGCGTTTAAACTTCATAATTTTGTTCATGCCAAAAAGACTTTCCAAACATTGCTTCTACGACACAGTCAAACTACTATCACTTTAAACACTATACAGAATATTACAGGAAACCATCAGGAAACATCATCGTCATCACTGCTTGCAGCAATTTCATTTCTTTCTTGCGTTTATAAACTCATTATGTCCCAAACCTTATCTACATTCCCTGTAGTGAAGTCAAACACCAGAGAGCTCCGTCTTTCACCTCCATTTACCGTCCGTCTCTCTGGATCTATAAATCTGCCTCGCTGCCTTTACTACCTGACTCGCTCTCCTTCCATCTCTATTGTCCGAAGAATATCGACATTGTGATTCACATTCATTGAGCCCTACATGTGCGTGAAATAATGCTGCGCTGACTCAAAGAGACAATGAAAGGCACCGGGACTGACTGCAACACAAAAGAGCTGACACTGTACAGTGTGTGTGTGTGTGTGTGTGTGTGTGTGTGTGTGTGTGTGTGTGTGTGTGTGTGTGTGTGTGTGTGTGTGTGTGTGTATTGTCGAGGTTATAAATTAGTGAGGTTTCTTCTTTTATTGGAGCTTATTTACTGCATCTCTGGAGGAAGAAAATTCACACAGAAATGACAACATCCAAGATTTACACTATGCACGCACACACTTTATCTATAATTAGATGCATACAGAGCGACCTGTTGGCAGAAATACTTTTGTTTGTCTGTGAGGAACCTCTCTGTTCTCCTAATTTCTTTTCTTTCCCTCTCTGTTCTCCTCCTGTTTTCTTGCTCTCTGTTCTCCTTGTTTCCATCCTCTACCTTTCTTTACTCCTCATCTCTGTTCTGTCCTCCTCCCTCTTCTCATCCTCCTCTTTGTTCTCATTTCTGTTCTCAGTATCTTTTCTCCTCCTCTGCTTTCTCTTCCTCTATTTGACTTCTTTCTGTTCTTTCTCTTCCTATGTTCTCCCCTCTCTGCCTCTCCTCTCTATTCTTCTGTTCTTTTCTCAAACAGTCACATTTTTTGTGGCTTCTTTTCTTTCCTTTTTAACAAAAAGTCAAACGTAATCTGCTGTAATCTTTGTTTTCTTTTTTTTTTTTTTTTACCATTCTTCCTCTCTTACTCCTCTGTATGACTTATTTTCTTTTTGAGGAATCAGTTAATAAGACCTCACTGATTACATCACATTATGTTGCTTGGAGATAGTTTCAAATAAAAGGTTTGAATAAATGCATGTAGCAAGAGTAATACAGTGATAACAAACAATGCACAATTTACACAAATAAAAGAATCTGCCTATAAATCTGACTGGACTACTTTAAGGGCTTTTAGTTTTTTGTTTTTTTGTTTTGTTTTGTTGTGTGTGTGTGTGTGTGTGTGTGTGTGTGTGTGTGTGTGTGCGTGTGCGTGTGCGTGTGCGTGTGTGTCAGAGCTTTGATCCTAGGGTTTTTTTTCCCTCTCCTCTGGATAATTCTCTTGTTTTTGTTGTTTGCCTTCATCCCCTATGACCTTCTGTTGCATTCACCAAAATCTTCTAAACTCATTCTCATTAGTTGTGCTAAAGGGAGCCTACTGTTTTGCTTTATTATTTAAATATGGGTCATAAAATGTGTTACTGTTGCAGAGCAAAAAAAAAAAAAAAAGAAAGAAAGAAAAAAAGGGTATGGCTTCATTTGGAAAATAAAAATAAATTAACAGGGCCTTTCGATACAGTTGGGTAAGTAGTCGGCTGGATACACGCCTGCAACAAAATGGTCAATGAAGTCAATTAAAGAGAGAAGGAAGGCAATAAAGGCTATGTCAAAATATATAGAGCCGAAGCAGAGAAACACACACACACACGCACACACACACACACACACACACACACACACACACACACACACACACACACACACACACACAAAGAGGAGTTGAGCAAGCTGTCAGTTTTGCAGGGTAAGTGGTCTAAATTGTGTTGCAGCAGTAACAGAGAGAGGGAGGGGAGAGAAACAAATAGCGAGAGAGGGGGAGACAGAGTGGGCTGTGGTTGATTAATGCACGTAGGAGCGGTTATTGAATTTACAGAGAAAATCTCAAGCGCCAAGAACACAAACAGCCACCAGGGAATTGGGGCCATTCAGGGAACAAGTGCCACCATTAATACATCAAGACAAGAGAGACTGAAAAGATCCAGATCTCATCAGAACCCTCTAACCGACAGGACTGTCAGATGTGACAGATTTTGATGAGCCTTTTATGACCCGGTCACGTGTTTCTTTCATATTTCTTAATAATATAGGCTATTCATGCAATGGGAATAAGAAAGCCACAGAAAGCCACCGGTAACTCTCAGCTATGCTACATCAGCTTTTAGCATATCAATTATTAGGACTGTAAACAAACCATTGGTGACAAGAGGAAGCCTCCTCTGGTGTTAAAGAAGAAGGCTGCCATATCAAAAGAATAGAAAAAGTATAAGAAGTAGGTAAGTAATAGGTAAAAGTAATACAATGACAGTTAAAGGAAGGCACACATGAAAACACATGATCACCAACATCAAGTATAAAATGGGAAGTGAGCGATTATTTATTTTACACAGTAATGGCAATTGTGCAAATGGGCTGAATACTGCAAATATAAAAAATAGTTAAATAGTACAATACAGCTTAAGCGTGCGTGAGTAATCTACAAATGTGCATCATAATCCTTCAATCAAAATGTTATTTTTGGATTCATGATCACTTTTGCTGGTCTGCCATGCCCCTAATAGGTTACCAAATTTGGGGTTGCCCCATCACTTTGAGTAAGTAGGTGGCACACTGCTCTTACATGCAGCCAAGGGACTACAATTTTGTTTTTAATTCCTTCTTATTGGCTGATAGGGTTGTTACTGCTTGTGTTGTGCTATGCTAACTGTTGCACTACTTCCTCAGTATTCAAGTATCAATGCAAGTCATTAGCATAAGCTTTAGCATTAGCAACAGAGTTAGCATGGTAAGCTGGTGTTAGCCAACAGTTAGATCAGTTCAGCTTGCTGTGCTATGCATGTAAAGAGTAATCACAACCAACTGAAAGAGACACCAACAACAAACACACAGCTTAAAGGTCCTTATTTAAAAAAAAATGTGTTACCAAGTGTTTTGTCTGATTTCATCCATTTAGTTTCACCTTCCCACAGAGCTTCCTGGTCCAGTTTTCAAACCAGAGGTGGAAGAATCCAAAGACATTTATAGGGGAGGGGAGACCCAGAATGTACCATATGTAAGCAGTGCAGAGGGGTGTTTCTGTCAGTATGGAGGAAATGCTCTTGTAGGGGCCTTAAATAAATATGCACTCATGCTATTTCTGCGTCAGGATAGATTGATGCACAAAGATGTTTTTGACTGTGATGATTGCATACGTTGATTGATCTGCTGGACTGCTTTACAACACAAAACAGAGCAAGAGGGTGCTCTAAAACAAATGGCATTATGTGCTTTGGCTGTGCAAAATTGTTATATAAAATTGCGACACATCACTTATATCAGAGATTCTTCCAAAGACTAATGAGAGAAAAAACAAAAACAAATAAAAAAAATGAAAAAAACCCCCCAAAAAACACTTTTAACATTTCAGCCAACCAAGATCTTTAACAAAAATAGCAATTAATATAACTATTTATTTAAAAAATCCCCATTATCTGATGCCAATGACACCAGCTTATCTTCCTTGGGTCCAAAATTCAGTACATCACATTTATATCATCACATGATGTACACAGGCATGTGTGTGTGATGTACATTAGATTAATCACAAAGATGCTGTGACCAACATCACATCTGTTCTACCTTAATCCCATCACATATGTACCTTAGTTTATGTGACAATAAGTGGTTGTAGAAGTACAACAGTGATGCACATTCAATAACATTGACACAAGTAGTCTTGAGATAAGTCCATGAATTAGCCACAACCCACAAAGCAATTTTTGGTCCTTAAATGTTCTGAAAATGTAACAATGCAACCACTGAATGTTTTGGTAACATCTTCATAGGCATATTTTCTTAAAGTTCAGGCAAAATTCTCTTTAAACATCAAAATATGTTATTAATTTTTATTTTTTTAAATTGTTACCATATCACATTTCATTACATTTTTATCTGGAAAAGGTCTATAATCTTAGTTCTCAATAACATTTTCTGAATGTTTGAAAATGTTCTTCCTTTGTTCTCATGTAACATTGTGGGAACGATTTATAAAGAACATTCAATGATCCGTCGCCTCTCAACATCAACAAAAACATCCTCAGAACGTTGCAGTTATAAATTACGTCTTAGTCAGCATTTAACCTTACAGGGATATCATTTGAAATGATAAACATCCTTAAACAATCTTTGAACATTAGATTAAAATGTTTTCTTTAAAACATTACTGCAACCTGTAGGTAACGTTAGCCAATGTCGTGGGAACGTTCCCTGCTAGCTGGGAAAAGCCATCACCAGAGAACAAGAACAAGTTGCGACCAACACTGGACCACTGATCAGCTGCTGAAGTCTGCAATTGTAAATTACGTCTAAATGAGGATTTACTGCTGGACTGGCATATGTAAATAAAAACAGGTTTTTGAGTAATGCTGTTAATCTTTACGATTACTAGCACTTAAAATGTGAGACATAACAGACACGACTTCTAAACATATCACACTCAGTTTCACACAATAACAGAGTGAGATTTAAATTGCTGCAGTACCTTTAAGTGAGGCTCATGAAGTCCTCTAACGGTTTATTGTAACAAATCCTGCAGCAATTTAACACTTTTCAGGGATATTCCCTATCAACAGAACAGGTGTATTTTTGCCAGAAGGAGAAAAACTCTTTCCTCCCTCCGCTGGGAGGTCAGAGGTCAAACTGTGCTGTAGAGCCTAAAGTTGGCAGGGATTCATCTTGCTCCACGACGCTGCATCAGGGGAGGCGTTCTTGCTATAGAGCTCTGCAGCTACACTTGTCTCTGTGTATTGTTCAGCACCCCGCTGCCCTCCTGCCCTCCTGCCTCTGTTAAGTTTTGATGTGGTTTAAGCTGCAGGTCTGAGTGCTCTGGTAAATTCTGCAAATTTTCTCGCCAATCACTGTACTCTTTAATATTTCAAGTATTTCACCACTGGAGGTTGACCTCTCTCGGATGCTTTTTCATTCTCAATAATTCACTTAGTGTGCCATAAATATAGACACGAATGCTGCCAAGGTTTCACCCTCTGCAACAGTCACGGCATTCTTTGATACTGAAACATCAATCTGAAGCCAACAACGAATCATTTCTCAATCTTCTGAGTCATTTCTTTTCTACGATTTGATAACTTTCAAACATTGACAGCAATGCTAGTCCAGTGAAACTTCCACTGATGGCCCAAGGGCCATATCGAGCCCCTGATAGGATGCCAGGTGGCCCTCCGACTATTTTCTAATTCACAATAGAAATAAAGTTATTCACACTGGGAATTATTTTTGTACTATAAGTATACATAAAGTGCACAAAACAGCATTAAAATAGAGTTTGTTTATCAAAAAAAGTGCCAGTGGAGGAACCCACGCACCCACTGACAGAGGTCCTTGCTAAGCCCCTAATGTCCTTAATCCATGTCCAAAAATCTGATAAATATGCAGAAACGCCAAAAACATTTCAAAATCAGAGAAACGCCCTAAAATCCGAGGAATGTCCTAAAATCCTAAAAATTACAAAAAAACCCAAAAAACTTAAAAATCTGAGAAATGTGCAGAAAACCTCAAATCTTCAAAAAATCCTAGAAACATCTCAAAATCAGACAAATGTCCTAAAATCCTAGAAATGTCCTAAAATCTGAGGAATGTCCAAAAATACTAAAAAGTCATTAAATCTGAGAAATATCCTAAAATCTGAGAAATGTCCTAAAATCCTAGAAACATGTATGGGGCTGCTGCAACTGGCCCTTGGCCTCCTATCATTTTCTAAAAGTGGCCCCCAAGCAAAGCACATTGAGTATTCCTGGACTAGTCATATTAAATCTTGCAGGGCTGGAAAATACCTGCTATACCCACGACTCTTTCTGTGATTGCTTTATAGTGTGGCTTTAATCATTTCCTAAATAAATAAAAATGCCCCAGTGAGAATAGCTTGTATTATTGAAGTTAAGAGTTTTGTGAATTGGAGAGAAGAAAAGACTTATTTGGAGCTAATTTTAACCATAAAAGCAAACTGGACCGTCATTTGCTTTTTGGGAGACGTAGCGGTGGTTGTTTTTAGAGACACAGTCAGAATAGGAGGATGCGAGGGATTCTCTCCACACAGACATGTTCACCAGCGATGTGTTCTTGTTCAAAGCAGCTTAAATCAACTGCTCCACTGGAGTGCATCTGCAGGCTTCAGGAAGCCATATGTAAGACTGCTAAGACCTTTCAACGCATCATAGAACTGCAATTAAGATTAGTGTAAAACCCAAACAGACAAAATTACAAATATAGATATTTTTTGACTAAAAGGTTTTTTTTAAAAAAAAAACAACTAGAAAATATAACGCAACAATAGTGACAATGTGGGAGGAAACTTTTGAGATGCTGTTATGCTTTTAAATTTTTTTATTGTTGGACAGAGCAAGGCTATGTTTTTCGAGTCTTCGTGCTATAAGCTAAGCTATTCAGCTGCTGGCAGTAAATTTATATTATGTGTAGCTTACAGTGATATCTGCTCAGTACCTAATGATAAAAAAACGTTAATTGTTCTTTACAACATTTATTGCACCTCTGTCTGTCCTGGGGGAGGATCCCTCCTCAGTCGCTCTTCCTGAGGTTTCTAACAATTTTTTTTTCTCCTATTGAATTTTTTGTTTTTTTTGCGGGGAGTCCAATGTTTAATATGATGTTAATGAACAATAATAATTTGCCACCACAATTCAGAGCCTAATTTTCCAACTCTGCCTTTTCAAAAAAATGACATAACTAAAGAACATGTAAATGATCATTCCTATATTACAATTTTACATTACAGAATGAACCCTCAGCTGAATTATGTGTACAGCTGGAACAACAAAGCAACATTATGTGCAGCTCACATGTATTAGCGGTAATGTGGGACCTATTTTACACTTGGGTCTCCATCTCGTCTGAGTCAGCACCGGTGCTGTTTGAGAATTATGGATAATTCAAAGAGCAGACCCGTCTGAGCGAGAGCTGCTGTAGAGTGCACGACTCGTTCATACGGTAATATCCATATTTATAACCTCTTGATTTATTTTTAATAAGGATCCTGAATGTCCATCTGTGAACTTCGCCTTCTCCTCTCAGCCCCGACTGTCTGTTCCACTTATCTACTACTTATCGGAGCATACATTTTATATTTAAACCCTATGCGGGAGCTCTTACTCATTAATCACGCAGTAGTAATTTGATTTATTTTCTTTGCTCATCCCGTTTCTTTCAGCTCTAATTTTCTCAGTATTCTCTCTTTTGTGTCTCAGCTGACTTATTTTTAAATGCCGTCTTGTCGCCTCTTCTTTGTTTTCACACACATTCTTTTCATTAATCTGTTATAGTTTTTTAATTGGTCTGTTCTGCTAATGGTTTTGGAAAGAAGTCAGTTTTGTCTGTCTGGTTGTTGGCAAGCTATGGTAATGTTTGTAATGTAAAGTGTTACAGAAAATTAGGCTGAAATGTGACATTCTCCCTGAGGATTAGTTTCACAGCTAGAGAGCGGTGCAGGAATGAGTGCTGAAACATGGATATGAGTTAGCATTTTAGCACTGCTGCTTCCCTCGTTTTGAAGTCAGTTTGGTTTGTGGTTAGAAGCCTGAAACAAGGTCTGTGGTTAACATTTTTAAGCTTTTAGGAGTCTTTAAAAAAGGCAGTTTCTGACAAGTTGCTAAATGAGACTACAGAACATCACAATACCGACTTGTTGTGGTGGCAGTAAGTGAGTTCCCATTACAGATTTTTTTCAAATCGCCTAAAATACCAACTCATGTGACCATTAAAATGATTTATTTTTTCAAAATGGGTGGTTTTTTTTAAATTGATTTGTTTCCATAAGGCGTATTTTGTATTTGCAATTTGAATTTGCGCAATTTTAGGGTTAATAGAAACTGTGCGCCCTTACACATGAGGAAAAGTAGCCTAACTTGTTAATTTTAAAAGTACAGCTTTTAGTTTTGCTGCTTAAATATTTGCTGCAGTTACATTACTGAGCGCATGGAAACGATAACAATTATTGCAAGCAGCCTGTTTAACTATTTAAGTAGATAATTAAAGAAAACATTCATACATCAATATAATACATACTTTTAAAAGGCAGCATAGCCTACAGGTAGAGGGGGAGTGAAATGTCCACGGGGGTGTGGTTCTCTAAATCGGAGCAAATAATTAATTCAGGTGTGTGGCGTACACTTTAAAAAGACACTATTTGTTTTCACCTAAAAAAAAGTTCAGTGTTCAGACTACCTTAAATTTTTAAGTTGACTAAATTTAAAAAGACAACTTAAATCAGTACAAAAAACCTAAAATGTTAAGGCAGCAGGGAAACCTTTTTAAGTTAAAAACAAAAAGTTTCTTTTTACAGTGTATGCACAGATTTAGATATTGTCAGAGCCGATCCGCACATTACTAATTATCATACCGGTGCATATAGTGTATAAAACAGTGTATAGCCATATATATTTTATTGTGCGAAGCACTAAAAATGTTTGAATGAAAAGTAGGTTAATATTTAAAGAGATATATATACATTTTTAACTATATACTGAACACACAGAAACAAACACTTATTTCTATCTACCTTAACAATTATATATTCTCTCTCACTCTATCAGCTGTGTGTTATGCCTCTTTAAAATGTCAAGGCCAAAAAGACTTAGGATACACTTGCATATCCTCACTTACAGCTCCCCTGGTAAGCCTCCTCGCTCCTTAATGTGCATTTTGGGAATTGGGACGTCCTTCAAGATGGAGCTCTGAGGTCTATTTCCATGTCACAAGCCGGAGGAACGAGGAGGCACGAAATCGGGAAATGGGAAAGGCCTACAGTCTTGGTGGATAATACTGTATGCGCTAGTGGGCAAATCTACAATATCCAGGTCAGCTGTTCAGCATCACTGTATTCAAGAGATATTTTCTTGGAAGATCAAACCCTGGAGACGAATGATAATTTGGAAGCTTTGCAAGAGGGAGAATACTTGAGCGTTGGCGTAGGTTTGTGCTCTGTGCTGAGTGCTTTTCTTGTTAATTATGTGTTTTGTTTAAATAAACATGGCTGTGCAACGATGCTGTACACAATAATGAAAAAGAGGAGCAAAAAATGAAAAATTTGTGTTGTTGGGATGAAGACAGAAACACCTCAGGCGCAATTAAAAACATCCTTAAAAAACAGAAACATGCTCGTGTCCTTTTGGCCTTTTCTTTTTCTCGTTCCCTCTCCTCATTTCTTCTATCTCAAACGTATTACTCTGTAATCTGCCCCTTTATCCCACTCACCCCCATATACATCTTCTTTTTATTTTTTCTGTATTCCATCGGCGTCTTTTATTGCCTCTGTCCCCGTTTCTGATGTGCCTTCAGAGGATCAAAAGACTGACAAGATACAGTGGATGTGATTAATTTACCTCCTTCACATGACAGAAATCATTGTCGGCCACCTACTCAATGCTCACGAGTGTCCACTACAAATAAAATGCTCATGCAAATTCAGCTCCACAACTGCATTTTCTCTGTCTCTTATACAGTATATGATGTTATTATGATCCCCTGTGTGGTGATATGGCTCACCGAGGCGTCTTTGTGCGGAGAGGGGGGATGATTGCTTTGACAGAAAGGAGAGGAGGTGACGGGTAATCAGGTTTGAGTCTTTCCTCTGGTGAAGAATGGAGGGTCGAGGGGGATGGATTGAGCCGTGGGAGGAAGGGTGAAATTATGTAAAGGTGAAGAGGAGCATGACCTTGTTAAAAGTAATCTGTGTTTAGAAGCAGGAGAGAGGGAGGTTACCGAGGAACACAAGGTTTCAGGGGTGATGATGATACACCGGGCTGAGTGGTGAGAGGGCGAGATGAAGACACAAGACAAGAAGGTGAAAGGTGGATGGTAGAAGAATTAAAGGAAAGTTTCATTCAGTGTTAGTTTTGTGAGTTTAGGAACAAAAAAAATCTGATTTCTTAACCTTTTCCACATAGATTCAGAAACATAGGCCTCATTTCTACTGCATAACAAACACCTGCTAACACCTGGCTTTTTACACCCAGGTCAAATGACTGCAGTAGACATCGCCTCTGGCTCCAATCGGCATTGATGGAAACAGAGCACCTGGGTGAACATGCTAATTTCAGCTCTTTAACTGGCAAGATGCAATGATGAGCCAGGACTAATTATCATCCATCTCCTCCTAAGCGGTGCCAGAAAATCGATGCAAGTTTGTCAAAGAGAGACTGAACAGGTAAGAGAGAGATAAAGAAAAGTAACCACAAAAACCTTTTGCAAACCTCTGTCCATGCTGCTTTCTACTGTTTACCTTCTCTCCGGCCCGTCTTTGACATCAGACACACACAAATAGAGCACCAGAATGGATAACTCAAAGAGCAGGCAGCCAGCTGCTTCTTTCTAAGAAGCCAAGAACACTATCAGGAGACAACCTGTCACTTAAAGTATCCCGCCCTCAATGAAGCGTAACTTTAAGCAATAATAAAATGTAAACAGGTGAGTTATATAAAAAACCCTTGTTAATGGGAAAATTAGCTACAGAGAACAAAACTGATCCTTTTTCCTTTTTCCTTTGATTTGCACCAGGCTGTAAACATGTTTATTTTTCTGTAAAGTTGGAGGTACACAGGGATTGACTAGCTCTTGGAGCCAGCCTCAAGTGGCCATTCAAGGAACTGCGATTTTTGGCATTCTGGCTTCATTTTTCAGCCCTGGAGGTTGCAGCTTGAAGCAAGGATTTGAAAGTTATCTCGTATGTGCAGTCCAGAACACTCCATGACCTGATGGTGGAGTAGCTTCCTGCATTAGTTCACTGCAGAGTAGGCAATCCTATCAGTAAATTCCTGTGTGTAATTAGCTATTGCTCCGTGTAAAGTTGATATTTTCATGTCACCACTGCATGTGCTATAATACTGACCTAAATCTTTTTTTTTAATGGGAATCAAAAATTAAAAGAGGTGAGTAAGTGTACCGAGGTTTAAGTGAAAAATGGAGTTGAGGATCAGCTTTAAAAGAATTAAAAGAGCTTCCTCCAAAGTGCATCTAAGACAGTAAAGTGAATCCCACTGTATGGCTACGCCACACTTTGAACGGTCACTATGTACTGCAGGGCTGTTATGAATGCAGATCAAATGCTAAACTCAGGATGTATCTTACAGCTACCGATGAGTCACACATGATCTCGAAACCTGAGTGTTTTTGTAAACAGTTAATAGGTTTTCATATGCTGTTCATATAGCCTGTTTGTACACCTGAAATTGAGATGAAGCTCCTGCTACATTAGCATGGGAACTGAATCCAGTGTTATCCCTGTCAGTGTGAATGCACAACTATGTTTACCTCAAAGACAAAATTTTCCCTGCAGGTTGCTTTAACTTGGTTTTTGTACTGTAGATCAACAAGCAACCAAACAGACCCAGGAAATGAAGGTAATTGCTGAACTAGGCAAAAAAGCCTTTAATGTGCTCCTGCAATACACCGAAGGACCTGAAATTATTAGGGCTGGTCACTATAGAGAGTGAATTTTAAAGGGTTAAGTAAATAGTATCCTTGGTCAATATGATTGCATTTAAAGACATACGCAGAATTTAAAACAAACAAACCAAAAACCCTGAGACTCACTTGCTGTGTACCCCAGTGACATTATTTTTTTCAGTTTTGCCTCAAAGTGTTTTTTTTTTTTTCTTTTCTTTCAGACTGTGCCCGCAATAACTAAGCTTTCCTGCTTTCAAATAAATGATTTTTACTGGTTCCTCAAATACATTTTCCTGTTTCTTACTTTTGTACTTTTGGTGGCAAATTTTTCATACATTAATCAATTATAACTATAAAATGGACAGATGCTTTGTTGCCTATTCATCTTTATTAGTTCACAGTTTTCAGCTATAGATTGAGAAAAATATAATTCAGTTCACTCCGCAGCCCAAACGCCACTGTGGGCAGCCTCCGGCAACTTTTAAGGTGGAATGTTTTCTTGCATGTTACTCAATTCACCAGTTCACAATATTAATGTATCGACACCTTAAATATCAATATGAGTCTCCCTTGGATGGCATTTATTTCAGCAAAGAGTGGATCTTCATGCGTTTAAAAAATATATGTGAATTGTGACCAAATTGTGAGAATGCATAAATTCTAATCTGTGTCGGAGTGTTGCTCTGGTGCTGTTGCCTAAGAAGGACTCAATGCACAAACATGCTATTTTTGAATATCACATCAAGAGAGACTCTCGCTCCAGCCTATTCTTTCCTGTTCTAAAAAAGTCAGCGTGCAACCCCGTTCTGTGGACGAAAAACGAGGCGCAGATGTTCCTCTGCATCACCAGTGAAGAGGAAACACAGCGAGAGCTGGATGGAGCAGCAAGTGACAGAAAGCCTGCCTCGATTTAAGTGGAGCAGTGAAAACACTTAACAGCTCAAAGAACATGTCCATATAGGTTTTAAAGTTACTGTACCAAATGTTTTTCAAGGAAACATGGCTTAATAAGCGTTGTTTGTCAGGAGCTCTACGAGTGTTTCTTTGAGATGCAAATCACAGCTCAAAACTTCTCCCTCTCAGTGCATACGAGCAGTCTCTTAGAATAACCTCTCTGCATCTGTGCCCATGACAACTGGACAGTTTAGTCAGGGCTCTCACTGCTTGCCGGCAGCTAATGGGGAGGCATAAATGGCCCGACTGCTGTGGAAAAAAGTGCAATAGGTGATTATTATAGTAGTCTCCTGCAGGCAGAAGATTTGTTTCAAACGCTTTCAGGCACAGATGCATTTTAATGATTGAGTTATCTTTCAGCCACACGATCAGCAGCATGGTTCCAGCCTGGCAATGTTGGTTGGTTAGTCTACTATTTTGGTTCAGACTCAAGTTTCGCCACATCTATTGGATCCATTGCTATTAAATTTTTGACTTCCGTGACAACCTGACCTCCTCTAATGTCATCACAAGTGGTTTGGTTCAGACAGGTTCCTCTAACTGGTTTCCCACGCATTCATTTATTTCTGGGCAGCTCACCAAGATTAAAACATCTGCCACCACAACACAAGAAGATTTTTTATTTTATGGAGTTTGATTGTTCATAAGGAGCATTGTTTAAATATAGATATTTTTCAGTTTCACATTAAATCTCCGGGAGCACAGAGCATACTCTGGGCACAGATGGAGCAGCAGAACTTCAGATGAATTGAAAGTGATATTTAACCTTTTAATCTGCTGGGTCTAAAAGTTTGTATTCATTCACTGCAGCTGCTCCTCTCATCCATCGATATGATCTGATCAGCTGTGACTGGATTGCCAGATCAATTAACCACCCTGCAAGTGACAAACTGCTGCCAAGGGGGAGAAAAAAAAGAACTCATGGAGAGATCCACAAAAAAACAACAAAAAAACACTGCCCTAGGATGAACTGTAATAACTTTTCATTTAACACCATCATCAGATCAAACTTTCTGTCTAGTACTTTGATAGCAAATATAAATATTGTTTAGCAAATTACCTTCAAGCTATTTCAAATTAGCAAGTCTTAGCATGCTAACATGCAAAACTAAGATGGTGCAACAGCTTCACAGAGCCGCTAGCATGGCTGCAAACTGATAATTTTGATACTTTTGGCAATAAATGCTATCTCAGGATACACGATATTGGATTTTTTGCCATTACCCGAATTACTAATATGCCAATATAAAAACAACGCATTTGGCCAATGACCAAATTTTAGCGGTCATCATTCTCTTTTGTAGTGGATTGACATTATAGTCTTATTGGGATGGCCCACCAGCAGACGGAGACATAAAATACAATGCTCTTAAATGTAATTATTATTTATCCATTGCACAAAATAAGAAAAATACTTAAACTTAGGGTTGTTATTTTGTGTATGTGCACTTTGTCTACTAAAAAAACAAACAAACAAACAACCAAAAAACAGTAGGTGATATCAGCACAAATTAGCATGTTGGCCAATTCCAATATTTCATGTTAAAGCCAACATCTGCTGATACCAGTGGTGTACCAGTGTTATACAACATCCCTAATACGATCATTTCTTTTATTTCCAATAGAGGCATCATTTTACAGTTTTTTTGTTTTTTTTTATTTGCTGCGTGTCATGTTCTTTTTTATTTTGTCCCATATTGTGAAGCATATCTGTTTTGATAACTGTGCCATAAACTGAATTATTGATGAGTTTTCTGACGTTGAGATCACAGGTACATGTGTTGAATTAGTAATATGTGTGCTATACATAGCCACAGCCGAGAGCAATGGCTGCTTTTAATAATTGCTGCTATGGCATTGTTGAAGTACCTTGCTGATGTGGCTCAATCGGCAAAGCTGAACTTCCTGCTGTTCTCTCTGTTGACAGGTCTGATGATTGGTGAGATGCAAACGGATAATTAAGTGTGGGTTTTGATTCATTTTTGGCTAAAAGTGGGCGTGGAGATGACGCTTGTACATATGTGCCCATTTCCACAATGATTGAAAATACAAAATCATGCATACATACCATTCTGATGGAAAGGTCACATGCATATTTCTGCCTTTGTGCTATGTAGTGAATCTAAACAGTCTTTTTTTGTAGTGATAGTTTATGTGAAAAGAAATGGATATATTTTTCCATTTCTCTCTTGTTCTGATGTAAACATACTGTAACTTTATACTGGCGCCAGCACTTGGTCAGCCTGTTTCATAAGCAAGAATCGATGTAGTGAACTGCAGCATCTAAACCACTCTCCAACATATATGACCGACACCTTGCAGTTCTTGTTAGTGCACTTTCTTTACCCATCTCATGTATCTTCTATGCATTACAGAGCGTTTCCAGTAAAGTGCATGTGAATACAATAAATCTGTATTTCTCGAGGACACAGATTGCTTATAGCTTTTTGCAGGCATTCAGACCTGCAAGATAGCTTTTGGCTCTATTTATTGCACTTTTATCTTTACTTCCAAGTGCTGTATTTGACAGCGACCTCGGGTGAAATCTTATTGGAGAGTAGTGTCAAATAGTAAAGCTTCTGTAACTGAAATTTTTCTGATTTATGATTCAGTTCAAATACAACCCGAAAAGAAACAAACCCACATGGTGCTCCTGGATTTTTGTATTGAATCATTGATCATAATCACAGAGAGTATCATACATGCTGAATATGTTTCCAGGCCAGCTGATATGTTCTTTTCTCTGCGGGTGTTAGATATTGTAAGATAGTGTGTGATTCTTCCTGAGAATACTCAGCGTCTATAAATTATTCAGGTCTAGACAACAAAACAAAACAAGCACCTTTCCTGGGAAATAATTCAAAAGACCAGCACCCATAGGACAGGCACTGAGACCTGGTTTATTTTTGGATGCCGCTGGTCATGCAGGAGTGCTGTCCCATGTTAATTACATCAGAAAGTCATGTTACAGCCTTGTAACACTCAGCCTGAGGTGCTGCTGCAGTGGATGTTGGCCTTTGTTAGGCAGCAGTAAGTGATGCTGCACCTGGGGCTGTGTGTTGCAGTGTAATGTACAATGGTTATTCATTTAGTGTCTACTTACTGCGCTGGTAGTGCCATCTGTGTCTGTTAGCCTCTGGTGCAGATCAAACCAGACTGTCTGCAAAGGAGAAGCACAACAACAACAAAAGCGCCAACATGTCAATCAACGAGACCAACTACAGCAACTACTACAGCCACAGATTGAAGCAGACATGAGTCACTTACAACGAGAGGTGCTAGTGGACACGCTGAGAGCAGACATGAAAGCAGAAATGCCTTTTAAAGATGAAAATAAAGTTCAGCAGGGAATATGGGTGGAGGGTTCAGGGAGGAGGCGGATGCATGCCAATAAGATAAGCCCGAAATGAAACAGAATGACTCATATCAGCATAAAAGAGATAAACATACAACACTGAAATGCCAAATCTAATTGAAAATTATGATGCATGAGCTAAAGATTGTTTTTTTGTTTTGTTTTGTTGCAAAATACAGGGTTCCCTCACAGTTTCATGGAATTAAATTTCAAAACTTTTCCATGACTTTTCTTTTTGTGATCAATTTTTATTACGTTTAAATGTAAGTATATAAATATATATCTCATGCTTTGTGTTTACATTTAAATGATTAGTAAATAAAGAAATAAGCATTTTTAATAATCATTTAACTGCTTAATATTCAATGACTTTTCAAGGACACAATATTTTTTACTTGGCTTACTTGAACAAAGGGTCAAAATAATGAAAAGCATTTGTTACATATCGATTAATATTAGAATTATGTCAGAAAATACATTTGCTATTATTTTACATTACATTACACACAACAAAATTCCATGACTTTCCAAAACTTTTAATGATTTTCGCTAATTCAATGACTTTGCACACACAGCTTGTATGATTATGCGGTTTGTTTGAATTTGCATTTCACTTAAGAAATAAGTGTTGTTTTGGTGATAATTCTCACTATACACCGTATGCTTGTTGCATTGGCACCTATGCCTAAATATATACAGTATATTAAAAAAAATGGTTAGAATAATATGGTGGAGAAAAGGTCATGAATTTTTCTCCTAGTCACTCTGGGAGGCTATAGGAAAAAATATTTATGGCTTCGGGGAGGGTCAAGATTTAAAAAAAAAAAAAAAAAAAAATCACATTTATAAGCCACTTATAAATGAGTATAGTCCCTTAGCTGGACATGCTAATGTTTGCAGCTCACGTAATCCGTTTCTACCATTGTGGCCCTTGTGTTTTTGGTTTTAGAAAGGCTTAAAAAAAGACACCACCCTTCAAGCACCTGAGATAATGAGTTTTTCTCTGATTACATCCCTATGCTGCTTCGGGATTTTAATGAAAGGTCAATTATTCACATTCAAGACTTCAGTGAAAGGGCACAATAAATAGTTCAGATAGGCCCCCACTCTTGAGACAAGACGTACTTAAAGCCAGGTGGGCTAATATTACAGTGTGTTTATGTGTGTGAGGATGATGAGACATTGATTTCTAGTGTTCTCTCCTGCTCTCAATGCCTGTGAGTCAGAGTTATATAAACCTGTTCTAATAAATCACAGGAAGCGCTGCAGGTTTCTGTCACCAAGGTGACTGATGAGTATCACTATTGCTACTGTGAATGAATAGTGTCTGCTTCGCTTGCAGGCCAACTGAGATTTCTACCCAACGCAGCAGGGAGAGTGAAGGCAGTGGGATCTGACACAGTGGGCAGGGGACACACACTCACACAAATACACACACTTGTACTGTAAAAGCCACCAGAAACATACTGAGCTGTAAGATTAATCATTTAAGCCTAATGTGACACAGCCTGGCGCAGCTGGACTGAAATGGAAGGTGCTGTGTGTTGTTGGTTGTTCAGCATATAAAAGACTCAGAGGTTAAGACTCTCAGTCTGCTCTCTTTTTTAGTGCAGAACCTAAACCCTTTATTATATGTCAAACACAGTTTCAATTTTCCAAGGAAGACATGTTGTTTTGTGAAAAAAAAGACATAACATGAATAATGGCTGCATCCCTTTAAACCTGAATTAATGGACTTTTTAACATCTTTTGCTTATTTACACATCCAGCACTCTAATTTTTAACTCTATTCACTGATCAATGAGAACAATATCTAGCTTTTAAGCTGCAAAAAGATCTACCACTAGCTAGTTGCTACCGTGTTCTGCTGTTTGGTGCTATGGAAGTAGTGTACAGTTGGTTTTCAAGCTTTTTCACTGACAATTCCAATCCAAGGCCTTTAAGATTAGTATCTGTCCATACTGAGTGTGATCCGGCACAAATGTTTACTAAAATTATGATTAAACATAAAGCCTGCAACATCAGACCCAATCACATATGTGAATAAGTTGAGAACCATTCATTTCATTTTGTTTTCCGACAGGAGAAATTGACGGACACAGACCAAAATGCCTCCGGATGCCTCTAGATATACTTACAAAAAAACATAATTTACAACCAGTCAACAAAATGTGTGATGTAGTGCTGGGCTGGGGCGGTGCCTGGTCCATTTTCAAGCAGAAAAAAATGGAAGCCTGGTAAAACACTTTCTCAAATTACAAATAAACTGCACACCACAATAGGAAACAGGCAATGCAGTGACAGAATCTTGTGTTCTATTTGATGCTTAGTTTGACAGTTTGATCTGAGTTTTGTGGGCCAGGCATGTTGCGCTGGACGGAGCAGAGACCGGTGCTGCTGCTCTGTCAATCATTGTATCAAACCTGCCGTATATTAGATAAGCGGTTGTAATGCCTGCCCAGGATCTGGCCGGGCGGAAATCTGTTTGAATGGAAGGAGGACCAGATGCATCTGCCAGAGCAAATGAAACACAAGCTTCATGCAGATTCCTGTGGTTCCCGGGCTCCAAAAATGTGTCTGAAACACTAAAATAACACATGCAGCCTTTTTAATTCTGCGAAGCTCCTTTTTTACAAGGTACTATTTGATCCACTTCATTTCATGATTCAAAACCATAATGCTGTACGCTTTCATATTAATATATGGCCGCTTAAACAGTCCACTCTTGGTTGCTCATTAGTGTTAAAGAGTGATGCTCTTTTACTTTATAAACATTTGTCAGTGCAGACACAGAAACCGGCAACTGCCAAGTTTAATGTTGGCCTGCCAAGTAACTCATGAAATCTGCATTTATTAGCAACAGCTTTTTAAGACCTATACTGCTGCTGACAATGTTTGTTTCGGTAACTTGTTAACTCATCAGTCAGTGCCGGCTTAAAAGAAGCTGCTTTCTGAATGTTTCATACACTGCTATTTGTTATTAAACTGCTATAAAAAAAAACCAAATCCTATAAAATAAAAAAAGCTTCGAGATCTGCCATTTCAGGACAGTAAAGGTAAAGTTATCAAGGCCAGGATGATATTTTGTTACTGCAAAAGGAGAACAAAGCTGCATCACTTTGCCTGACAGTGTTCAGCCCCGGGATCACCTATACGAGATGTGCTACTACAATCAAAAGCTATCATCCTGAGACTGATTCTTCCAGGTGAGAAACACATTTTCTTGTCTGTGGCACCCGGACGGCAATAAATAATCATATTTTGTAACCAAAAGAACAAACAAACTCCCAGGGGAGTGTTGAGGAAGACAGCGGGGGAATGTGAAAGTGAGACCGAGCAACAGAGGCAACATGAATTTGCCACTTTTTTTTTCCTTTGCAGGTAACAGGATTTCCAGTGTGTTAGCACAGTGCAAAGAGGCCAACACAGGGCACTATTTTCATCTCGCCAGGCATCACTCAGTGTGTAGCTGGCTTATTATTCATTCAGTAAACAATTCATGATTCACTCTGACGCAGTGTGATAATATCATTTCCTATTTCAAGACTCCTACACAGTCTTAATACTGAAATCCAGGTAATACTTGGCCAAACAGAGCGACAGAGACAAAGCCACATTCAATACGCATCTTCAAAGCCACATTTTCCTTTGATATGATTACTGCAGTGTACTGTCTGGCCTTCTAGAAATGTAATCCAGCAGAAAATGTCTACTCATTTGCTTTTCTTCAGCTCTGATTATTCCGAGAACAACATAAAAGTTTGGTGACCTACTTTCTTTTCGATGTACAGTGTTTTTCTGCTGTTCTCTATTGTCACTGGAAGAGTAATTCTGGGTGTAATTTGTTGTTTTCACAAAGAAAAGAACATGAAAGTGCAGCAGCCTTAAATTAAAAGTGTGACAAGGTAATGCTTTAAAATAAGCCATGATGTTTCAATTTATTTTTGTCTTTGATGTGTTTTAGGTTTGTTCTACAGTATTTTATTATCATTTCAAAAACATACACTGACTGCTTTATATCTACAGGTGTAAGGGTGAACCCCTCTTTAGGCTTTGTACCTTTGCAACCGCAACAATGTGCATTGTAATAATAATGATAAAGGACTCAAAAAAGTCCACATATAAATGAAAACATGAGTTATTTCATTGCAATATTGACACTGTACTGTTTCCCCATTTTTTTGCATAAGACTGGCTGTAATTTAATATAAAATTACATTTTTTACGCAGATGACACTATTTTGTATAGTTGCAAACTCCAGTCACATGAAAACCTCACACTGTCTTTGATGAAAGTGTTTTTGCTCCCTTGTCTTGGTGACAGCTACAGAGTCACCAAAAACTAGACTATATTATAAACCTGGGAGATTTTGAAAATATGATTAAGGACTTCTTGACCACTGAATGCACATGTCTGGCTACCCAATGCTGCTAATAATAGTTGTAATAATAAATAATAAATAAAGTAATAATATATGTTTTAGTGCAACAAGCTATCCATGCAATCTTCCTCATTATCCATCTTAGCACTGCTACTTTTTTATATATGCACTGTTTTAGTATTTGCACTGTTTTACTATTGAATAATGTGTTTATTATGTGGGGAATGGGTTAGTGTGTGTGTTATGTGTGCAGTGCACATGTCATGTTTACTTATTTATTTTAACTGCACTGATCAGGAGTAGCACTCCAAATTTCACTGTATCTTGTACAATGACAATAAAGCTTTTTATTCTATTATATTTATATTTGTACTTGTAAAGCCTCTTTGAGTATTTTGAAAAGCGCTATATAAGTAAAATGCATTATTATTATTAGCATTATTATATTTTGTTTCTGGGACAATGCTTGGAGCTCACTTGAGGATGTTGCTTTGGATTTGGCTCGTTGATGAGATGTAAAAAGAATTAAATGAAATCGTCGTCATCTCAATCTTTTCATTTGCAAACTTCAAGCTTCAATTAATCACTGGATATTTTTCTGCAGAAAAAAAACCAAACCAAACAAAACACTAAATAAATCATTCCTAAGGAGATCTAATCTCCGTTACTGTCTAAACAGGTAAAAATCAGCTCTGACTGTGTTTAGTCATCCGTGAGACGCTGTGCCTTTGTGCCACAGTCACTTGAAACAAGTCAGCCTCTGAGTGGAGTAATGGACTCTCAGGAGGGCATCGGGGTCACAGGTGATTATCGAACAATTGTTTGGCGGAAGGCATTTCAATCATTTCTTCTACAGTAGAGGTGAACCGACTGAGTGGAACAGTTCAACTTAAACCTGGGCAATTTGTTAGAAGTATATCGAATTAGCATCTCGGGTTAAGGGGTGCAGGTTGTTTCTTAACTGGCGTCATGGTTTGAGACACAGGTCTATTCACACAAACAGCTATTCCACTATAAAAAAAAGCATGATCAAACATGTACTCTCTCTCTCTCTCTTCTCCTCATTTTGTATTTTCTCTCAGTGATTCCCCTCCTCGTCCTCCTTCATCACTGGCAGCACATTGTGTTTATTCTTAGCTCTTTCTGCTGTAGTGGCCCGATCTCCCAAAGACAGCTGAGTCTGCTGGGGCTCCATTAGCTTTAACATGTTCAGTACTGGGCGGGACGGAGGCAATGCAGAGGAACGGAGAGACAGAGCAGGGAGGGAGGGGGAGGAATGAGGCAATAGATGAAAAGATGGAGGAAGGAAGGGGGGGAGGATGAAGAGGCATCTGGGACCAGAGAGCTGCTACAAAGAGGAGAAAGTACAGGAAAAGACGATTGCAGCAGTTTGTACACAAGGCCTTTAATTGCCTCCTCTGTCTCTTTCTTCAGCCACACCATACCTCCATCCTTTCCTCTCCATCTCTTACTGTTAATTAACTACTTATCCAACTCCCCACTTTTTCTTTTTTTCTCCATTTTTCCTTTCTCCCGTCATCTGCAGACCTTCAGCTTCAGTATGCTGCTTTGGCATTGGCCAAATTGGCCAATGTCCAACCTACAAATCCTCAACTTGCTGACAACATGGTAAAAAAAAGTTTATGTGGTGACAAGATCACTGGCTGGTGCTGTTTGCAGTGATGGAGGAGTAGAGCTAAAACTAATGGGAGGCACTAACAGCACAATAGAGTTCGCAGTCCATCAGTCTGCTTGTCAAGTTTGGTCTAACTCAATTTTTTATCTTAACTTATGTTGTTCATTCTCTGCAGAACATCTAATCCTTTTACACACACACTGCCCCAGCACAGTCAAATTATTTCATTACATTTCTTTACAAAATGACAGTGTCAAATAAGTTAATACACATTTTATCTACTCTAATAAATTTCCCTCTTTGTACCTGAATGGCAGGCCATATCAAACATGATATATTTGGTTTAATAAAATAGAATAGCACAATCTCCCTAAGAAGGTGAAAAGTCTGTGTACTTGCATCAATCATTTTGTAGAAAGAAAAATGATCAAAGAAATACATTATTGGGATTAACGAATATGGCAGACTGGTTTTGTATTTTTCTCATTGCCAAAATATTCCATTAAAAGACCAGAACCAACAATATATTAGTCTGTCTCTCAATACTTTGAGAGGGAATGATGTGTTTTTTCAAAAATTACTCTTTGTTTTATTATTTGCAAATTACTAGGGCCGTATCCCACTCAGGATTATGCCAGTGGAATCAGATTTGCAGCATCGACGTAACATAATGAACAAGCCAAACGCGCTAACACCAAGTCATACATGTGCAACAACATTATTTACTGACACTAAATATCAACAAAAACTACGTTGTATTAAATTCCTGTGAGCTTTAAATTCACCACTTAGAAGGAGAAGCTCTTTCTTCTCTTCTCCTCCGTGCTGCTGCCTGCATGTCTGCAGCTCTCTGTACCAAAGAGTAGCGTGAAAGACAAGAGTGCTCACTCTGCAGCAAATCTGGAGACTTAAACATCCCCATAAGTACGCTGCACAGCAAACTGACTAGCAAAATAAAAGAAAAAAAAAGACTGAGGTGGACTCCAACTGAATCTCCGACTTTCAGGGGGCAGCCCTATAAATTACTTAATAGATTTACCTTTTCAAGGCGCAAAGGAATACAATTTATTGATAGATAGAAAGACACTACTTGTTAACACAATCAATCATTTTTGGTGTTGTTCTTTTAGTGGGATTTGTTGACAAAAGGAAAAATATTGAATATTCCTGACCTCATCCTTTAAAAATCTGGCTTTGATTAATGTCAGGGCTGGGCATGAATGGTAAGCGTCCTGGGAATAAATGTAGTCAAAGCAAAATCTTCATAAATGACCAAAAGAGGTTTTTAGTGTGTGCGTCTATATTCCTTACCTTATTCTCCAGTCGTCCGATTAGTTCAGCCAGGCGGTTAATCTGAGCATCCAGACCCTCTTTCCTCACCTCTACTGCACCTGCAGCACAGAAAAACACACACTCTAAACACACTGAATAAACAAATACACATTAGCTTGCATCTCTTGATCTGATGCAGCTGAGTTACATTTATTCAAAATGTCTTACACATATTGAAACCAAATTGATGTCCTTTAAATAACTCATCTTTTTGTGACCCTGAATAAGTTCTCAGCCTTTGGGTAAGTGTTGGTGCCACACAATAGGTGCAGTAAAGACATGGCTCCACTGAGCAGGGACGTGAAGAGTTATACCACGTGATATAACACTATGTTTGCTCTTTCCTACTCATCTTTCTCTCTCTCTCTTCATTCCCATTGTTTCATCATGAATATTTCATGAAAAGTGGGAGTTCCAAAGTGGCTGATAAATAGGCAATTATATCTGTTTATCGGAAGAAGCTCGGCCTGTTCAAAGATAGTAAAGATATGGGAAGATGGGAAGCCGCCTCCTTTGAGGTACTCTGTTACTGTTTATTCCAATGTGATATTCAGATACCACACTGGGCTGTTTGTAATTAGCTTTGGTCTTACAGCACTTTTTCAGTTTGGCAGAAATGCTTACTTTGTAGTGAGACAGATTGCTAATGGGGTAGAGGAGCAATGAAAATGATTGAAATAGTATAAATGATTTGCATTTATATTATTTCATATTTCATTTTCAATAACTGCAAAACATAACGGCCTTACGACCTTACATCACCAGAGTTGTGTGTTAAAGGAATTAGGGAAGCATATTTGGCGGCAGCCCTGTCGCACCTTGTATAGCACTACACTTCATGTAGCATAATGACGTTATCACAAATGTACAACATAATGACACATAATGTGTTTATAGTATTGCCATTAAAAACATTGCACCTTTAAGTATTTAACTCCCACAAGAAATGTGATTCTGTTAATCACCATCTTTGTTGATGATGGTTGCTTATTTGCGTGTGTTGGTGCAACTAAAAAACGGAAATAAGATTAAAGAACACTGAGAAAACATGTTTCCCTGTTATTCAAGCCTCTGTCTTCACCTTCTTGTCCCTGCTCTTTAATTCCTTCTCCTCTCTTGGTTTTCCTCCCTCTGTCTCCTTCCTCCCCCCTCGCCTGCACTGCCGTCATCCCCTGATGGCCCCCTCACTGCTAATTGGAGAGTTGGCTGCCCACTCTTCATTAAAAGCTTTAACAGGCAGTCAATTAGGAGCTACCTCCCTCCACCAAACACACACACACACACACACACACACACACACACACACACACACACACACACACACACACACACACACACACACACACACACACACACACATCACCTAAACCATAGTCTGTAACCATGGAGACAGTTGGAGATAAAAGCCCAGTGGTCATTTCGATGGACTTGGAAAATAAGTGTCCCGGTCAATTATAGAAGTGTGTCAGGAATAACAGCCTTCAAATTTGGCAGTGGAGTGAGGGGAGGAGTAATGGGTCTCTATTGAGTTTCTCCTCAATTAAACCTAATTTGACTTATTACACATTCACCTAATTTAACTTTCTAGTCCATGTCAGCCAATGTTTAAATGTAATCACATGAATCATGAAAAAGTCCTTAAGAATGTGATATTACTTTTTAGACCTGGCATAAAAACAAATAATGTTGTAAAAAATATCGTCTAAGGTCCTCCACTGCATTCTTTTAGGAGTTCCTATTGTTACCGACAAGAAATTTGGTGAAGCTGCCTTCACTAGAAGACCACAAATAGATGCAGAGGAACTGCGAAGGGACACAAAACAACCAAAAAGACAAAAAATTACCTAAAAAATTACAAAATAATCTCAACCAGACCTAAAATGACCAAAAAGGGACCAAATGACCTCAAAAGGACACAAAACAATGTCTATGTCTCCACACACCAGTCAAGTTGCACTTACAGTTTACATCCATGTGTGTGATAACAAGGATGTTTCACACAGAGAAGATCTATACAGTCAGCACAGTTTCAAGGTGGTTCTTGAGTTATGGCCAAAAACATGTTGTATGAGGTCACTGTAACCTTGACCTTTGACCACCAGATTCTAATCAGTTCTTTCTCTGGACGTTTGTGCCAAAATTTGAGGAAACGCCCTCAAAGCTATCTTCAGATATTGCTTTAACAAAAATGAGATGGATGCAAGATCACAGTGACCATGACCTTTGAACACCAAAGTCTATCAGCTTTTAATTAATTCCCTCAATGTGTTCTTAAGATATCATGTTCACAAGAATGACACAAATGCAAGGTTACTGTGACCTTTGACCATGAAAAATCGATGAAAAATCACTTCATTCTTCAGTTTACTCGAACGTTTCCTCAGGGCGTTCTTGAGATATCGCTTTCACAAGAATGGGCTGGATATAGGTACGTACGCAAAGACGGAGAACTCGAAAACAAATTGCCTCCCACCATGGCTGTCCCAAAAAGATTAAAAAAATTCCCGAAATGAAAACCCTTAAAATGACCTCAAGGAGACAAAACAACAACAATGGCAATGAAAAAAGAGGCAAAACCACCACAAAGTCTGTGTATCTGCTTCTGTGTAAGAGAGGTGGTGGGGCCTTTTGCATGTCTGTGCCCTCTGGCCCATTGTCTCATGATCCGCCCATGCCCTAACTATGCTACCCTTCTATCTTCTGTTATTGCTTTGATTGAGAGGCCCCTAGCTGCAGAAAATGGCATATTGTGTTTTTTTAATCAGATAGACTTGCTTTTGCAGAACATTTTCTGAATGTTATCAAAGGTTATGAAGCACTTCCAATATCAACATGTTTCTGGAAACAAGTTTGATCTTGGCTAACCCAAAAACCAGTTCTATGGGTTCCATTGCCACCGATAAAATATACTCTGCCTGGAAATGCAGTGCAATGTCCAACAACCAAAAAATGAGAGATTCAAGCTCAATGTTCATCAAACCACACATTAATGCAGAGGAATAAAGATTTGCCAACATCATGTCTTGTTATTAATCATTAATTGTGGGGATGTTGCATTGTGCTGCCCACAGATTACCTGTCAATCAAACAGTGTGGGTTTTGTCTTGTTGAAATATAAGTTTCAAGTTGTGTCATACTAACTAGCAACTTTTTGTTATATTTATGTAAGATCATCAGAATTTATTTTGCTGTTAGGAGCCTGACAGCCAATGATTAGGATGCTAAATATTTAAGCTCAACAAGTTAAATAACACAAAACAGAGAAGCCAGCATTTACAAGCTGAGGGCCTTTCCTCTGCCCTCCTCGCACAGACCCACTCATCCATTCCCACCCTCTCGAAGACCATCTCATCTCATCAGGACTGAAGACGTCTTGCCACGGATGAACGCAGAACATGTCATGCTGATGGTACTACACTAATCAACAGTATCTGCTTGTCCAACAGTGCAAAAGTGGAAAAATCATCCACTTGAAAATTCATTTCTTGAGCAAGTAACAGTGAAAACTATATCAAATGCTATTTAGAGTAATTACAAGCCACTGTTTTTCCCTATTTTTACCGACATCTGTCTCTGCAGACTGGAAAACATATGGCGACTCCATTTTCTTTACCATCACAGTCCCATAATGTCAGGCACAGCTGGGCTTGCACATGAACGTACATTACACACACAACCATACAAAAGCATAATATATTCTGTAAAATATATGCACATATTGCACACATGCAATTTTACACATTTGTACTTGAATAAATCCATACAAAAGAAGGAAGATTACTATACTTGTACGAAAAAAAACAAGCAGCAACAACCATTACGAGGAAAAAGTCCATCATCTCAGACGACTACAGCCTCCTGCAGACTGTGATTGCTGCAACCGTGTAAGTTTAGTAAAGCTACACTCTGCAACGGCAATCTTAATAAATGTCGGTATGACATCAAGTTTGATATATGCAGACTGTGCGATGACATCACATACTGAATCGCAGGGTACGACATAGGTCCATCAAAGTCAATACGCAAGAAAAAAATGTCCTCAGCATGCGTCATCTATCTAAGCCGCTGTGGTGGTAAGAATAAAATGTAAACAAACAAATCAAGCCCTCACTATAGTAGCATTTATGTGTGGCTGAAGAAGACCCTCTTTTGGGGAAAAGAAGCCAACCCGATCTCTTTTGAAAACATGAGAAAAAAAACTGCAAATAAAAAGTAAAAGGTAACAGGAAAATGATTTGAAAATTAGCTGGAAGGGATTATTAAATGTTGTCGGAAAAAAAACATGGGAAAATGTCCCAAAAACTATTTCTTATCAGTTTTATAATTATATTTTAAAAACTATGATACATGATGATGATGGCTAAAAATGGCATATTATAGCTTGTAGAGTCGAGTCATAGAATACAATCTCGAAAAAAGGGCCCAAAACATCATAATTTAGCATGTCAAAAAAATGGCTGAAAACCGCATAGTATAGTATGGCGAAAAACGACAAATTTTGACATGCCCCAAAAACATTTGACTAAATTCGTGTAAATTTTTGGGCCATTTGTTGTAAAGTTGTTCATTGTCTTCTTCCCATGATTTTTAAAAGAAACCAAGCAGATTTACTGAGGTTTCAAAGGGTTAAACCACAATTAACCATCTTCGGAGCAAAAATCCACTTTTAAACTTTAAAGAAATAATAATTTTATTTTTTGGTAGATCATTTTCAATATGGATTAATATGAAATTTTATATCATGATGAACATTTTTGGGCAGATCGCCCAGCACTACACCCTCCCTAACCTGCAGGATATCTACATCAAGCAATGCAGAATAAGAGCGAAGTGGATCGCCTGAGATCAAACAACAGACTGTTTTCTCTGCTGCCATCAGGGAGACGCTGCCGCTCTCTGAGGGCTGAAACGGAGAGGATGAGGAAGAGTTTCATCACTCAGGCCGTCAGACTGCTCAGTAACACTGAGACATGAGGACTTCACTTCGCTCTTCTCATGTATTTACATGGCTGGAATGACAAACAAGAATCCTTGAATCCAACCAGACACGGTGTTTTCGACCAGTTCATCAAACTACTGTTAGCCTAATTAGCTGTTGTCATTTCAGTTGGCAAAACTGACAGCCACTGGTAAAAAAAAATAAGAAACCTGCTTTTTGTCTACCTTTGTTTAATATTGCAAAAACTGCTTTGAAATGTGGGCGATAAATCTGTCAAGGCGTTATCACTGAAAACATTAATTAGTGCTCACAGGGAAATATCTGTGAAACACACCATAAAACGTATGGATAACATCAAAGAATCTTCCTCCATGTTTCCACAAGTCAAAACACACACACATTCCTTGTATATAAATTAAGGCTGTCAGCATTAACAAGTTAATGGAGATGTGATTAAGGTCCGTGATTAACACATTCATTTTTTTCATGGTAATCGCCTGCCTACATTCCTGTCTTTAAGAGGCTGTACTGGGCTGAGTTTTAAGGCCACATTGACTATACTGGCATCATAAGAAACTAGAAGACTCGAGGAACCATGTCTAGCTTCTTAGGAAAGGGACAGAATAATGCTCCAAAGTGAGGCTAAATTTTGGCGATGGAGAAACGGCGTGAATATTTCAAAGGGTTGACCTTTGAATCAAGACAATTTGGTAAATATTGCTTTACCCTGTCAATATGGACTTCAAAACTGTTTATAATGCATAGTAATGGAATTGAAAACGTGATTAAAAACTGCAATTAATCACTATTAACTGTAGAAATTCCGTGATTAATTGAGATTAAAGACATTAATCGTGTGGCAGCCCTAATATAAATGCACATGAACACACACACACACACACACACACACACACACACACAGTGTGATTGTGAGTGTATCTGTGCCTGAGAAAGCACTGAACAATAAACTGCAGTTCATTTACAATTAAAACTCTTCAGTAAAGTGACAGATGCACTTAGAGCAGATATGCACTGAAGCGCTGCAAACGACAATGCACTGGTCTTAAAGGTGGCGGTGGATATTTTTAGCTCTCTTATTCTGTTTCCTCCTCTTGCTCTCTTCCTCGCTCTTTGTCTCTAACCCCCGATGTCTCCCACTCGCTGCTTTATCTTTTCTGCTCCATTCTCGTTCCCTCACTGTCTGTGTCACTGCAGAGACGCTGTTCAATTTACAGTGGAAACAAACCTCATACACATACCTCTCTGTACGCTTTTACAACATGGTATAAAGATAAAACTTCAATGAGACTTCATATGGATGCAACCATAAGGAGAACAATAAGGGAAGAAGAAATGACTCAGAAGTGCCGTTATTCATATATACCTTCCTGAGACCTGGAATTTTATACTTGTCCTCTCTGGGAGATAAATGATCGAATTTATGAAGATATATTGTTTCTGTTCTTCATATGCAGAGTCTTAACAATCTGAAGTGTACATTAATTTTAAGCCTTTGAAAATAAACATTTTAAACCACGTCCTTTGGGGAATGCGGGGACTTGCTTCTTCTCATTTTCAGCCATTTTCCATACTTCAGGAAACAGGAAAAACTTTAAAGCCAGGCAGTGCAGCATGGTTTTAATGGTCAGAGGACATATCATCTTAAGAGAAGCCTGAGGAAGACTTAATTGGCATCCAACACTCATTTTGGGTTTATAATAGTGACTTATAATAGTGATTATTAAATTTGAGCTATCTGACATATTCAAGGAAGAGTACACAGAGATTATTTTTCATTTTTCAGATTTTTCAAGGTATATCTCGCCTCTTGCCAAGTAACAACTGAAATAATATTTAAAGCAGACCCCTAAAGGTTAAATTACGTTAAAAAAAAAAAAAACAACTTTTTTTTTCAGCTGGGTCTCAGGAGGATACTGGGGGAGGTTGAGCAGTAGGACAGAGAGAGGATTTGAGAGTCATTAATCAATCGACTTGTCCCGACTGGAGACAAAGCGCAGCTGACATCAAGGTCTGCGGCTGTCAGAGCTTCTTTACAGCCTGCAGTATAGAAGAGAGGGGGAAGAAAAACTGAGAGATGTGACAAAGGGAAGGCATGAGGTTGGGGTGAAAGAGCATGAAGTTGTCAAAGAGCACTAGAGCTGCTTTTGCATCTTTGCTTTGTTTTAGAATCAGGATGTATTTAACCCTTTGAAACCTGAGCAAATTGGTTTGAGTTTTGGGCCCAAAATCAGCAGAAATTAGTAAAAAGTAACAAGAAAATTACCTGAAAATAAGCAGATAAAAAAAAGAAAAGGAAAAAAAAACAGCCGGAGCCCAGCAGTCTGGCTTAATGTAAAAATGACAAAAAACGTTTTTTTTTTATCTGCTGCAGACATAAAGCAGACCACAGCAGTTTGGCTCAATATTACCAAATGTCTTCATCAGAACATGGAGGCTGTACAATGACCGGAAACGCTCCAATTCCAATTCCCAAACCAGCTGGGAAATACTGCAGCGTTTTATCCTTCACCAACAGCTTCTGTGCCACCGGTGGTGTATAGCTGTTAATTTGGTGACCACTTGTGCTGAAATCACTTAACAGCATGAATATTTCTAAGCCTGCGTCTGCAGTATGTAGCTCAGACGCCTTTTCTGACACGCTATAAGCTCATATATATCCTGGGATACACTCTACTGACAGGTGACAGATGTTATGACTCTGAAAGAGGAAGAACTGAAAATCCTGTCAGTTTGAGCTGTCATCTTTTAATGTTTCATCCAACATGAATCGATTTTTCTATGCAGCAACAAAAACGCAGCTCATAGTGATACTTTGCTGTAGATCAGACGCATAAATATCACTGACACAAAAACTCCCAAGCGTCACTTGCAGTGCATATAACTTGATGCAATAACAGAAAGAAAGAGCAAGAAAGGCTGGTGTGATACACACAAGTAACAATAACTACATTTTTGTGCTGCATATGTTGCAAAAAGTGTAATAAAAAGCACTAAAATAATGTCTTCATCATGAGACTATGAGTAGTCAGCTTATTTGCAACGCTCAACACAAAGTGTGGTATCCTCATTAGAGAAGATGCTTATGTTGATCCACATGTGTCACCTGTTTACAGTATATATAATTGGATGGCACTATGAGAATGAAGTCTTATAATACTGGAGCTTTTCTTCAGTGTCATGCACTGTTTTGGTAAAACTCTTCTGAAATTCTTCCTGTATTGAAATTGTTTTTCTGTCAGATTCTAGAGGATTATTTATCTATTTTTTAAGAGTTATATATAATATGCACTTTGAAAAGAGCTTTGAACATTTACTTGCAATGAGCAGCAGAAGCAGGCAAATTTATTCTCTTCATTAACGATGATGCTCCACTGGTTTAGCGCCAAGCTCTCTAATAATAATAAAAACCTTTTATTTATGAATTTATTTATTTATAAGTTCAAAACAAAAGCTTTATTTTAAATCTCAGGTGATCTGTAGATTTTTTTTAAGATTATTTTTTGTTCTTTTATTGCCTTTATTACAGTGCAGCTAGAGAGTGACGGGAAAGGGGGAGAGAAAATTGGGACGACATGCGGCAAAGGGTTGCACCATTTGGGTGCACTTGGTATATTAGTGCTTTTTGAAGCATTTACATAAATAAATAAAGCAGAATTTTAAATACAGAAGACCATGTATGTCAGCCAGTTCTCAACCCCAGAGCAAATGCTTTGATAGTTTTAACCCCTGAAACCACTGATTTTCACAAGAAATTTTAGGTTTTATAAACATTTCACCAACATTTTAGTTGAAAATTTCAATGTCCAGTTTTGGAAAGTATGGGATGTCCTATAGAATTTAAAATGGTTAAATGGATTTGAGCAACGTTTACTGAAAAACAGGAGATTTGAACTTAGGTGACCAAAGCTGTGTTTCCTGTGGACACAGACCTTTATTTTGAAAAGAAACTATGCATATAACAAGGCAGCTTCATCAGTGGCTCTGCGCTTCAAACTATGATGCTCTGGGTAGAAGGTAACTCTTTAGCGTTAGTTTTGGACGGCATGTCAGTTTCTTAGATAAAGTTCTTCTCTTGGTTGTATTACACCTTTCCATGCCATAAACTCTTGGGGCGAGGTCTCTAAACCCAGAAGATATTGGGGCTGGATAAATGAAAATTGTTTTGCTGTGACATTTATCAGCAGCTGATCTTTCATACGCACTAAACGGCGAGACAAGAACGCTTCATGAATCACACACAAATGCTACTGTAGGAGGATTTCTGCACTCAGATCTGCGCTGGTTTGTATGTTAGATTGATAAATGAGGGCCACTGTGTCGTACAGTATTCACTAGGGACTACTTTACTACCCAGCAGCACCTTGGTTCTTTTTTTTATTGGACTGCTATGTCACTGTCAGTGGCCTGGGTAATGTCTTGCTCTTATCGTCTTTATTGACACATCCTTATCTGGGTCAGGGTCGCGGGCCACATATCCTTAGCCGATTAAAGGAGATACTATTCAATTAAAAATATCTCTTATTTTATTCTTGCCCAAAGGCAGGTTAATCAATAATTTACAAGCAGCCCTTTAGCTTTGCACAAAACTTGGACACAGGGAAACAGCTAGCTTGGATCTGTTATAGTGTGGTTTAATTGTCCAGAAATTATTTTTACACTTTGATTTTTTGTACAGATTAAACAAACGCCATTAAATACTTTCATTTGTGAGCTTTAGATGTGTTCATAGGCAGACTTACGGACTGAGCAAAGCTTGCTATTTCCCTGTTTCCAGTCTTCAGGCTGAACTGAAGCTAACTGGCTGCTGTATTAACTTCATATTTAGGCATACAGACATAAGAGTGGTATTGATCTTATCATCTAAGTAATGCTATTTTCATGAAATAACAAACTATTCCCTCAAGTCGAAATAGATAATAACATCCAAAAGTAGTGAAATAGGATTTTCCATCAACAACTACTCTATGGATTTAGAGCATGTGGAGTTTAACAGTTGCACAAAAATATTCTCAACTGAAATTCAAAGACAGTTACTTTTCCCTGTATTTATATTCTTGTGTTCCTGTGTATTTCTACCAACTTGAGCAGGTAGTATCAGACTTCCACAAAGTCTCACGCAGGAATAAAAGACTCTTTTGTCATAACATAGTGTGTAGCATGTATGAGGATGTATTTTTGGAGATATAAGATAAAGAGTAAACTGTTGTTTGGCAGCGTGCTGTCAAAATCAAAGCTATGTGACAATAAAGAGCCATCACTGCCAATCCCCATCCAATCTGACAGCAATGTCAGAATCTGTGTGTGTGCGACATCCCAGTGAAACAACATGATTTATAGAAACAGGTAACTGTTCGAAAAACTCTCCTCACTTAACTGCATCAGTGAGGACACAAATCACTAAATCACGTCACAGCGACCAACTCTCCAAAACCTAATTTGTTTTTCATGTTAAGTCTTCACAAAATTGATCCGGTCACACACAGCTGGCCTTGGTTTATATGATGTATATATTCTAACAGTGAACATATCGATGTTTTATGTAACCTGTTGTTGTAAACGCTGTCGTTTTCTGTCACAGATTTAGTTCAGCAAAAGGGTCAAATGTCGAACACTTTGCTTATTAAAACATAGAAGATTAATCTCTGCTTAACTGATCAGTCACTAAATCAATAATGGCTGTGACAACAGCTCGATTGTTTGCTCTATAGCACTCAGTGAGTACTCACATGACCATCAGGAGCTTTTTCCAGTTTTGAACGGGCATTTATAGATGTTCTCTGATTTGAATGTTCATTTACAAGCTGCTGGTATTTTAGTGCAGACGATATCATTAGTGAAATTATATAACATTTCAATCTCACATTAATAAATCATTATCATGTTACATTTGAGACGTTGTAAATGTGTATGATTTTGGGTTAGGGTTAGTTTACTCTATTGCTTTACAACAGAAGTTCTCAACATTTTGTTTGTGTCCGCTACCTAAATGTAAACATTTTAGGTCACGGACCCCTTTTTGATAAGATTTTCCTTCAGGGACCTACATCTGAAAAAAATGTAGTTGCTGACAGCTACAGTTCAGCAGAACATTGTGGATAAAGTAAAACCTATTAAACAGAATGCTCACTCTTATGACTTTTACTTGCATTAGGTAGCTAATAATATATAATAATAATAATAATATATCAATATAATACAGCCCATTCTCATTCCGAAGTCATTAAATACTGCCGCGTTTGCAATACTTTCTGCATAAGATCTGGACACCAAAAGGCACCTTTCCCATCTGCATGATAGGCTGGTGGACAGCATCACTCTCTCTCATTCGGGTCCAGTGTTCGCCTCCCATCTGAATGTGATTTTTGAAATGTCAACAGCAGACGCAGATTGATACTTATGGAGCGTAATACGGTCTTCTGTTAGTTTTATACTTTTTACTGACTGTTTATTAGTGTCAAGAAACACAGCAATGCACCAAATAAGCAGTTAGGAAGAAGACTAGCTAGCATACATGAATGTACAGAAAGGATATTTTAAAAATGCCGCAAAATTCGCAAAAGTTTGAGAAAGAGGAACTGAATTCACCATGCTTGTTTGAATTCAAGGATACAGACAATGCAATGAGTTTTTGATAACATAGACATAAAAGTGAACCAGTGCTGTAAAAGTGGCAATAAAGGGACTTTAAAGTTCATTTCTATCTATCTATACCTGCTGGCCACTGTGACATTCTGTACATATCACTTATACATTTATAATGTTTACCACAGTATGTCAGGTATATTTTTTATTTCCTTTAAGTTTTCTAACCCTGCTGTCCCTCGACAAATGAGACGCTGCCCCTGAAGCGACAGCACCGCACACCTTTGACTGACACTTGTCAATAAACACATCTGAGGAGTGATTGATTATTTTGCCCTTTGAGGCTTTCGTCTCCTTTCGCATCGACCCAACTGTAATTTTCTTGTTTGACTCGTCCGTGAAGTTTGTGTTGCGATACAGTGATGCCGTATCTCAACAACCTCTGAAGTGTCATTTCTTCAGCGAGCAATTTGTTCGAGTGGGTGCAGAGTGCAGAGATAAGCGTGCGCTGCAGTGTTAACTACCAGCTGGTGGGAGAGAGAGAGAGAGAGAGAGAGAGAGAGAGAGAGGGAGAGAGGGAGAGAGGGAGAGAGAGAGAGAGAGAGAGAGAGAGAGACAGAGAGAGAGGCCGACTGTAACAGAGTCAAATAGTGAGGGAGAGAGAGAGGGGGCATGTGCACAGCGAGAAAGAAAGAATAACGAGGGTCCTGCACATCCTCAAAGAGAACCACCAGCCTCAATCAATTTGTGTCTGTTTACGCTGCTGTAACACACACACACACACACACACACACTCCATAAAAAACAGCCCTACATAGCAGATTTTAAGTGTTAAGTGCTGACTCGAATCATACACACTTACAGGTTTGACTTTAACACTTTCCGATGTATTAACAAACTCTCTACCTTGGCTTCCTCAGCCTTCTTTCCATCTCTGGTCGTCTCGTCTTTAACTTCGTCTCTCTGCCTTCCCTCTTTATCCCTCCCCTCCCTCCCTTCTCTTTCTCCAACACTTTATCTGTGCAGCCCGTTTGCTGCCGGAACGCTGCATCAAACCTGTGCAGGTGGCTGACTGAGGAGTTTGACAATGGCGAATAAATCATGTACGGATGAGTGTGTGTGTGTGTGTGTGTGTGTGTATGTGTGTGTGTGTGTGCGCGTGTGTGTGCGTGTGTGTGTGTGTGTGCGCGTGTGTGTGTGTGCAGTGGATGAAAAACTGCTGAGTGGCAGCCAGAGTTTGATTTCTGCTCACCCAGAGTGTTGTCCCCGTCACCAGAGGTTGTGATATGAGGCTAATCATACAGTACAAGTGCATAACGGATGGCCTCCAACCACGAATTTAGAGGAGGAGCTACTGTGTGTGTGTGTGTGTGTGTGTGTGTGTGTGTGTGCATGCTTCACCTGAAGCAGTGTTGATGGTCCTGACAGCCTCCCTGGCACTGACTCTGTTGTTAGGGGGATAGTCAGGGACGGTGTTTTCGTTGCGCCTCTCTGACATCCGTGGACTCACCTTGGCAGGTAGATGACTGGAAAAGCGAAAGAGGGAGGAGGAGAGAGAAAGGGAAAAACAGAGAATTAGATGATGAGAAAACAGTGTTGGTGTGGGGAAGGGTGATAGAAAGAGAGAGAGAGAGCGGGGGAAGAATGATAAAAGAATTAGGATGGTGAAAGGAAGGATCCACAGGGGATGAGGAAGAGGAATAAGCGAGAGAAAAAAGTGATGAAATTGGGATAAACAGGAAGAAAATGTGTGTATGGGTATGTGTGTGTGTGAGTGAGCGACAGATATTTTAACCAAAAATGATTTGTGCTTAAAACACTGCCTGGTTTCCATTATGACCGCTGACAATCTGAGTTTTACACACACACACACACACACACACACACACACACACACACACACATTCCCAATTTCACACATAACAGCCTGACACAGTGATACCCTCCTTGGCTCACCCTGATTGGCTGTGCTGCTCGTCAATTGCATCCACGGCGCTCTCCACAGAGCTCAGGAGAGACTGGATCTGATTGGCTGATTCCTTCAGCAGGAAACGGGTCACAAATTGCTCCACGTTGGTTCCTCTCTCATAAACCTGAAGAAATAAAAGGGGGGAAAAAGTGTGATCATGTATGTCATTTGTAAACCTCATTTTTTAGGCTGGTCGTTTGCTCGGTTGGTTGGTCGATATGCTCTTGTCTGACCAAATTCTCATTAATCGGACAATCACTGGTGTTACTTTAACTCTTTGAATCCTGAATAGAAATCAGAATTATTCTTCTGCATTCAGATGCCTTTCACAAGTATTTAAACTTTGAACCTTGAACAAATTGGTTTGAAACCTTTAAAAAACAAGGGAAAAGGCACTAAACAACTTGGCAGGAAATGTCCTGCAAATTTCAAGAAATTAGCAGATTTAGAAAATTATTTTCAAAAACCTTAGGAAAAACATAATGCAAGGTAATTTGCTCATGTTTCAAATGTTAATATGCCTGTGTGTCCATCAAAGTGTTTCTTTTCCTGGCTGAAATTGGCAGTTGTTGTATTTGTCCTCTGTGATAGTTGGTCAATGTGGTATTTGTCCTTCTAATCTTCACTGTGATTGGATGGCTGGTGACAGTAGCAAGTTCAACGTTTAACCTAAAGTTAAATATTTTGCAACTCTCATTTTTATTCACAGAACAGATTAATAATTACAGAAGACATTCAGTGTTGGATTTATCTCTATGGATTTATTACATTACATTAAACTGATTGTATGTAGTGCACAGCATGCACCACCAGAGCTCAGTCTCTGGTCTTTACTGGTGTAACAAGACAATTTCAGTAACGAAGGGATAAGTTACAGGACTGTAAACAGCTGGCAGCAGAGAGAGTCGGTGGGAGATAACGGCATGTTTTTTGTACATCTAACTTGGTGAATTAAGGATTTACTTTGACCAAACCAGAGGTGGTGATTGTTGGAACAGTGGACTAACTAACTAAATTATTAACTCAGAGTAACCAAGACGGTTTGGGTTTTATTCTGTTTTATGACGAGTTAACAAGGCAATTAAGCCTCATCGTCTTCTGTGACTGAGAGAAAGTTGAATTCAAAAGGTATCCAGTTGAATTATTTTTTTTAATTATGAAAAGAAGCATTTTTGTGGGTTTCTACTAAAGCTAAAATTAAGTAGCACACTTGCTGTCACATACAGTAGCTTGTATCTGACATCTTCAACAGCAGAGTTAAATTCCATAGTGCCCAGTATGTCAGATTTTGTCATCAGTCCTGCTCAACTCTCAGTGGTGAGATGGACTCTTGATGCAACTCAAGTGGAAAAATGTTTTAGGGTTCAGTTTATTTTTGGATGATATTATACTGGAGATCACATTTATTTTTCCCTCAAGGCATTCCACTTGGCTGAAAACCGAGTTTACTTGCCCTGGGCAAGTGTTAATGTGGAGACCTCTGACCAGGAAAAATTAGCTTTGCTGAACACACAACGCTCCCAGGTAGACTGTGCCGATTTAGTAAATTTAAAGATAACATGCAGATTTTTTTTAGCCATCAACCAATTGTTTAGTTGAAGAATAGGCAGAATGTCAGTCAACTGAGCTTTTCTTTGGTTGACAACAGCCCTAATTATTTTAAACTTAGAGCGAGTTATTCCGTAAAAGGTTTTAATACCAAAATGTCTATAAAAAGTTTGGTTGGAAAAAAAAAGGCTGTGTCTTTTCCGCTATCCTATGTCTTTCACACATCACAGCGCAGCCTCTCTCCTCACTCTGCTCCCTTCACTCCTCTGAAAAGACTTTCCAGCACAAATCTCCCAGAGTTCCTTTCTTGCATGCGTTTGACGGTAGAAGGGCTTATTGGACAGGCAGCGTGCGGGGAGGCAAAAATAACAAGTAAAAATAGACTAGTACCTTTCACTGCTGCCTCTTCCCCTTCTCTGTTCCCTCACTCTCTCCTCAATCTTTTCCCATGCTCCCTCAGAGCCCCCCTCACCCCCCCTACACTGTTATGACTTTAACCTGAAAGTTTGTTTCAAGCCTTAAAAACCTTTTAGTCTGAGCTTAAAGCCTGGCCCGAGGGGAATCAAAGTGCTGTTTTGAGGTTTCACTGTATATTATATCAGACTCAGCAGGAACAACACAAGGCCAGACTGAAATGTTATCCACCTTCTCTTATTAAACACAAAAGCATTATGACAAAAAAACCCAACAAAAACCTGGAAATCAATTCAATCTTCAGCTGTCAGCCTCAATCACTACTCAACACTAACTCACAAATAAAAACCAAGCACTGTAGCTCATACAACATTCAGCTCTCAGCGTATTGATCCATAGGTAATCAATCATTTTCATTGGCCTGTTTTAAATTGTCACAAGAAGACCTTAAGAGTAAATCTATTCAAGACCCCTGAGTGTGTGGCGGACAGTTTGAAGTTTGTTAACCTGAGCAAGACTTTCTTAAAGAGAGGAATGAAAAAAAAGAAGGAGATGACATGCTGGCGACAGCATCAAAGAGTTCCTGAGCTGCTCTGCTGACGGCGTGAACACGGTGAACTGTCAGAGGAGTTGGGTCTTTCAGATAAGACCGGAGCTCCTGCTTAAACTCTAATGACCTTATCACGGCCACCTTTTAATTATTCAGGGATTTGACTGTTCTCTAAAAACACCTCCCGAACAATGACTATCCAATCATAGCTTAGCAACTGTAAGATGTGCACGGCAGGCCTGTCACATTTTGGATTTATACTCATATTGAAACTGTTTGCATTAGGCTGTAGAAAGCAACAGATACTTGTTGTCTGAGTGGTAGATCTGCCATCGTTAATTGTAAACGGAACAAAGAGTCCCCCAACCCACACGACCACATAAGTCGTTTGTTCCTTCCCTGTAAATATGACCTAATAGATGAGAAGTTGCACTTCATATGATATCATACAAATTAGTGCCCCACAAATGTCCTTAATGTTCCGTTACGGAGGTCACGTTTAGGCAATAAAGGTTGCTGTGGTTAGATTGAGGAAAAAAAAATGCTGAGGACATATCTTAAAAGTTTCTCCAGGGCAAAAATCTGGACTTTTGTGACCAATCGACAACCCCAACCTGCCTCCTTGCAAGACTGCTTGAGACTTCTCCCTGATTTGCTCCCGTCAGAACATTGATCAGCCTTTCAAAAAATGTGGGATGACGACAAATTTGGGTGCGTTACTTTTCATAGGACAATGTACGAGGGGTTTGTGAGAACAGCAGACAACTGAATAAATGAAACTTGGATTACAGTGCACAAGGGTGTGCGAGAGTTTTTAATCTGGTGTCGTTGAATTAGTTTTGTTTTTGTTAAATGTGGTTACCAATCACTTAATCAGCACTGCCTAGCTTTACAGTTTGATCTAAGTTTGAGAGAGAAAGACAGAAGGAAGAAAACCCATTACCATACATCACAAAAAAGGTTTTGCTTGAGGTGGTATTTCAGGCGATTTGAAAAAGCCATATTTTGCAACACTGCAATGGAAACACTTAAAAAACCCTGTATAGGTCACATTATGGCTAATGGCTACGTGCTTGTCGGTAGGAGTTGGCTCCCTCGGGCATGATGCAGCAGGCGATACAAGACGTGATATTGCATCACATAAAAGTTTACACAAAAGTTTACTGGATCATCAGGAAGATTTGAATCTACAATTCCTCTGTGAAATCGTGGACTATCACCCCCAAGAAATCCCTCATATGTGGCCGCTCTCATGTATGAGGGGCTTGCCTTTCCATTATTGTTTGCGTAACATGCCAATGTCGCCTTGGATTGGAATTAATAATGGCAAGTGCGGTGGCTGCGATAGAAAGAAACCTGCAACATCGCCATGCTTCTTGGAATGTTATTTTGAGAGAAGAAGTTGCATAACATCCCTCAACGGAAACGCAGTCATCTTGCGATTGTGTTTTATCAACATTTTGAAAATATAGCTTATGTTTTGTGCAAATCTGTAATGTAAACCAGCCTAGAGAGAGGCGATCACTTTCTGAAGCCACTTCTCTACTCTCTCTACAGCCCTAGAGCCAACGAAAATCTGCCAGATGACATGACACATGAGAGGTGAGCAGGAAGATCTGGACGCTGGTAGGACGGAGGGAGGTTTACCACAGTTCATTTGCACATACCCACATTGTAATGAGACAAAGCTGGTTAAAATCACTAAAGCATCCTAAAGCCAAAGATGTTTTGGACTAACATATGCAAACCTCACTATCAAACACCAGGCCATAATTGACTACATACTGTACGTTCTCCAGAGAGAAGAGTCAGTCGGTCATGTCAGCTTTACTGTCAGAAGTCACAGTGCAGTGATTCAGGGAGACAATTAAGGTTCGTGTGCACTCAGCCATTATCTGCTGCACTCTAATCAAAGGCAAACGCTCCCACAGGATGCAGAATCACACAGGTCGTATTGACTTCCATTATAACAGTCAATGGCTTTTACACACATCCACACAAAAAACATGCACACTCAAACATACAAACACACATTCTCATCAGCTCGTGTGTGGAGTTGTCCAGTAAGCGTGTTCCTGGTTTACAACAGCATTCACTCTAGAGTTGGGTAAATTTCTGCTTTTGCTGGTCTGGTCTGGTGTACTAGCTCAAATCGGTTCTATTGATGCAAACCAGCTGAAAATGCATTTGGTATTATGAAATGTTTTGGCAAATTTAAAAGTAGCCAAAGTCACAGCGGTAAATCCAACTCAAATTGCATTCGTAATAAGCAATATGACTGCATGACTAATATACTATTATGTTTATAAATGGACTAAGGGAGCCGCTAGTGTCCAACAGGTCATAATTTACTGCTGAGACGGCAAGATAAGAGAGATCAAATTTCAGGAAAACGTGTTTGTTTACTTTTTGGGGCTGATGAGAGGAGACATGGCAGAGTTAGTCCATGAAATAAAACTACAACTGCCCCCGTATGACATTTTGGATTCAAAGCTGATGAAAGAGGTGTCCTTACAGGCTGCAAGCTGAACTTTCATCGGATGCTGTGTTTCTATTTATATCTGTTGCTCGCTTTGAAAGTGCTGCAGTGGAAGAGGACCAGTTGATTCATGAAGTTGAAATGAGGAATTATTTATATGAAACCTCCATTTTTTTTTAACTACAAAACCCTAAAAAACAGTGTCAGCTGGCTGGAGGGATTGCCAGGGAGCTGGAAGTTTCTGCTAAGGTAAATGACTGTTGCTAAAAACAATATAAAACCTGTGTTTTCTTGCTTTAAAACTAACGTTACAATTGTAGGATGACAGCAAATAGGCTACTCACCCATCTTTTAAATGTTTATGTCTACAGTCTAATCTCAAGTGCACAGCTGATAGAAAAATGTTGTTTTTTTACATGACGTAACAGAAGTGCATATTTAATAGATTCAGTATAGACACAGCTAGGATGCGATGCGATGCCTCCTGATAGTTAGACGCTCTGTTCTCTTGGGACATGATGTTATTAGGCTACACTGAGGAGCAGCTGTTGAGTCAGTTAGAACAGCTGGTAAAATTCAATAAACCGGTTTGTTCCGATATTTGGGTTATTATCAAACCAGTTTGAAATTTCCCACTGGCACAACCCTAATCCACTGAGAGCATAAAACACTATGTAATACAACCAATCACGATGATTAAAAAATGTAGGCTTGTGGTACCATTTTCATTTGCCATTTTACGCAGGAAGCACTGATGTTTCACTAATGATTCACTCCATGAATCAAAATGCTCAGATTAAATTACCAAAGAGGGATACACATCTGAATAAACAGAAGTGATAAAGGAATTTCTTGGAGAGATTATGAATGCATTAGGAGGCCATTATGGCCACTTAGTCATGAAAAAGGAAAATGCTGATAGATTCTTGGTAGAGCTTGCTGTTTATTTGGCAGACTGCGCATGCTGATCTGATATAGCTTCTCTACAGTGTTATGCAGTATACACACTAACATTTATTTGACACAGTACAATGGACAAAGAGACAACTGTACAAGATACTGTTCTCGATTTTCCATGTGGATATTGATGCTGTGATCGCCTTAATATGCTGCTCCATATGTGTTACCTTATGTGTGGGTGCTTGGGGAGGGGGGGTTGTTATGACTTTTGAGTAGTGACATATTTAATGTGGAGGTGTAACCAATATATGAGTCTGCCGAAAGCAGACTGAATCACATCTTCAGTTGACTGGATAAACACTGCACACCCTCGTCTTCTTCTCCTACTTGTACACTAAATGATATGCTGATTTCACTTGCTGTAAGAAAAGAGGAGGGATGTGTTTGTGTGTGTGTGCATGATTGGTGACGCTTACTGTTTAATTGCGTGACTGCTTATGCGCTTGGACTCAGATTAAATTAAATAAATTAGATTTTAATGGACATTACTGGGTAATGGTGCCACAATGGAGCAAAAACTGAAATAGTAAGCATTAATGGACTTAAACAGGATTAAAGAAAACAGAGTTGAAAACACCCACCACTCAACAAATCTAAAAGGAAAAAATTGATGAAATTACCTGAACAATTTGAAAATTCTCAAGCTGTGATCCCCCCAAAAATGCCATCAAAGCAGTGGTGTGGTGTGATGTGGGTGTACTTTGAGGTAAATGAGGTTACAGGGAAGGAAGTGGGTATAGTAATTAGGTCATTCCTGTGCTGTCCTGGGAAATACAAATTATTCGCCGGGCCACACAGCTGTGTAATCCCAAGTTCTCACCCCAACTCATCACATAGTGCCGCTCTGTCAGCGACCCGCTGCATCTGCTTATGACGTTTAAGGTATCCTTCTACGTCAGCTGTTTACACACATGGTGGGATGAAGCAACATGATCCTTGTATTTACAGCGCAGACCATCACGACAGTTAGGTTTAGGCAGAAGAGCCACTTCCACACAGGAAGTGAACTCTGGACTCTCGCATAAAAGTCAGTTGTTTGAAGGACCCATACTTCACCCACCCCACCCACCCGCCTGCCTTATAAGCCCACTGGCGCTCCTTAAATTATGTGGTAACCAGCAGCATTATTACCTGACGCTGTCCTTCAGCGTTTCATGAGCACGCAACTGGTTCTGTTCGATTGCGTTCTCAAGTGACGTCTCCTTTGCGCACTGCATGTGGACGCGCCTGGTGCACTCCGGATGTCTGTCAACGTATAATGACAATGCCACCGGTTCTGTCTGAGTGTGTTCTCATCTGACATGGTCCAGACATGTTCCAGTTGGACACAGAAGGTGGCTTTTGGCGTTATGATCATATGCCGAACGCACTGACAGAGCGGTGCTAATCTACGAGTTCGGAGTCAGCACCGTCTAGTAATCTGGGTAATTTTGGGTAAAGAGAACTTCTGTAGCTCTATGTGCCACTGAGCAACAAAAGATCCTCCACAAGACAGGGCCTCAAGATAAATGGCAAATGGACTGTATTTGTATAGCGCTTTTCTAGTCTTTTTGAAAGCGCGTACAAGTTGCCACCTGCTACTCAGTAACCATTCACACACACTCACACTCCAATGACACAGCATTGGGAGCAATTTGGGATTCAGTATATTGCCCAGGGATACTTTGACATGTTGCCTGGAGGAGCCGGGGATCGAACCGCTGACCTTCCGATTAGAGGACGACCCGCTCTACCTCTCAGCCACAGTAAAATAATAAAGTAAAAGTCAAGACCTCATCAGCTCATATTGCACTTCAAAGGTTCAGGGACAGGGAGCAGCTGCCCACTTTGCCCAGTTTTAGATCAAACTTTGCTTCAGAGGAGCAAGAAATCCAGCATCAGCAGAACAGCCACACCACAGAGGATTGATTCAAAAATGCAGCGTGC
>NC_056473.1:30705162-30715162 GCF_008729295.1 Plectropomus leopardus
GATCTAGATGGGATAGATCAGATCCATCACTGAATTAAAACCTAACCTAAGAAGTCAAATACTGAACATATGGTATATTTGGACAGTATTCTGAGTTTTTGGATTCATGGCTTCATCTTTGGTTCCACATCTAGGGGTGTGTGCACACTGCAGGACATCCAACAGCGAGCGTTCCCCTGTGGGCACAGACCTGACAAACCTCCCGCCCTCCCTCTGGTTCTCAAACATGCTCTGCGGGCCTTGGCTCTCCTCTCCCCTGCTGTGACTGCCTCTCCCACACTGTTAAGGCCTCCAGCATGCTGCAGCCTTGGCTTGACTCTCAGCTGCCTGGATCTTTCCCACAGCTTCCAAGCAGCCTCCAGCAAGTCGCACTGACCCGGGCTGCGCTCTGCTCCTCGCCAGAGAACCAGTGGAAGGTCGGGGGGTCAGTGGAGTCTGAGCCCACAGCCAAGGGCCTACTGTTGGTTTTCCCTCTGTGTCCACATACTCCTGGAGGTGAAGATGTGGACTGGGTATTTCGTCTCCAAACGTTTGCTCACTATGATTGGACAAACAATGTTTTATGCTCTAAGCAATCTTAGCACAGGAAGGATGAGCTTGCTAGGAAAAGCAGTGGGATCCATAAAAACGCATCACCAAGGGATTTAAAGAGCAGCTAGGGGAGACCGCCAGCTCACCTGGTAGAGTGTGTGCCCCATACTGGCTGAGTCCTTTGCAGTGACCCGTGTTTGAGTCCAAGCTGCAGCCTTTTGCTGACTATCATACCCAGTGTTTCCCATACATTTACTCTTCCTGAGTGGCCTGCCCAGGAAGATAAAATCCGAATTCCACTGTTTTTTCCAATCAACAACGTCATTTACGGTGTTTCCACCAGTGTTTCCCATTAATTACAGACTGTCTTTCACTTCCCAAAATCTGCAAATACCTCCTCACATCTATTGATCTGATCAGCTGTGAACGTATCAACAGATCAATTATCCACCTCAGGAGTGACATTCAGCTGCGAAGGACATAAAAAGAACTCTGCCTGCTGCTGTATTCACGGACCCGCAAAAACGTCGGATATTAGAGTGACACCACAGCTACAGTGATACTAACCGCTACGCCGCCGCGTGCCTGACACGTATGTTATATGTCACACTAGAGGATGACCCTGTTGTGTCATACACCACGTCCCTATTCCTCTTTTAAATCCAGAACACCATCATGCCCAACACGTTCTCACCCCAAGTTGTCACATATTGCTGCTTTTCAGTGAACGTCCACGTCAACATACTACGCTCTAGGTATCCTTTTTTGTCAGCTGTTGACGTTCTGAGATGCTGCTACTGTGATGTAAACACAAGCACACGGTGGATCACTCCCGCAGCAGAATCCAGGGTTTGTTGGATCCATAGGGACATTTGAGCTCCCTATATTATGTCTTTACCTGCAGCATTTCAACCTAACGGTGTCCAGTGACATATTATGTGGAAAGAACAGGTTCTGTCTAGCTGTGTTCTCAAACTGATGCTGACCATCGCGTATCATGCTGCCACGGCAGGTGATGTCCGGCTTTCAGGGGGTGTATAATAACACTGAACGGTTCTGTCCGGCCGCGTTCTCAGCTGACAACGGGATCTTACATTTCAAGCACTGCAAAAGCAGTGGGATTTGATGACTTTGAAATAAGAAGGGACTGTCATGCCATTACAAATCACACACTGGGGTGGCATTGTACCTGCAATGTTTGGTTCAGCGTGAAAAAAAGCACACATGGCAAAACAGAGAGTCCTTGTTGCTGCAGTATTGTGGGATCTCTGTGTAAAAAAGCCTACATTGAAGTTAGTCATCCTGCTCCTCCTCCTCCATCCTCCAGTAAGGACTGGACACAGCTATTAAAAGAAAAAGATAATACATCACCAAATTTTTTGGCTTACTGGAGAGATTTAACTGGTGGAAGTGACTGTTGGAAATGTGGAAGTAGTTAACAGCAGGCATAGCGCCTGAGTTTGTTTCTAAACAGACGGCAAACCCACTAACAGGCATCAGAAACATACAGACTCCTCAGAAATCATGCCAGCTTCATCTGCCTTCAGAGGGAGACACGAATGGAGGGAGGCGAGGAGGAGGATGGAGGATGGAGGAGGAAAGGCGGGGAGAAACAGTAGAGGGAGAGAAGGTGCTGGAGGAAATGGAGATAAGAGGGGAGACGAAGGAGGCGGGAAGTGGGAAAAATTGGAGGTTCAGAGAAGTAAGACCATAAAGGGGCATAGGAGAAAAGGAGGACAATGTGCTGTACTGTACATTGTGTTGAGCTTTCTGTTTCTTTGTGCACATTCTCACTCCTTCAATTCTCTACTAAATCCCCAAGTGGAGTTCCTCTCTCTTCTTTCACCCAATTATCCATCCACCTATCTCTCTTTATCACACACACACACACACACACACACACACACACACACACACACACACACACACACACACACACACACACACACTTTCTGACTCCTACAGTCCTCTGCATTATTCATGCTTTGGGTGTAACCTCATCAGTCAACACACACCCAGCTGACAACACAACACACACTCTGCCAGTCCTTTTCTCTCTCTCTCACTGCCACATACACACTCATACACAAATTATTTATGTCCACATCATTAACAGTTGTGGGAGACACTGAAAATGCAGTCAGTCAGTCAGTCAGTCAGTCAGTCTACAGTCATATCGTCCACCTCCGCTCTACAAAACACCATGCTCCTAAAGAGGATGCAAAAAGGTACACATACAGCACGGCGGCTGCTGCAATTGTGAGAGGAGCAACTGGAAAAACCCTATCTGCAATGCTAATGTAGGAGAGATGGGGGGGAGGAAGGTGTTGTACTGTTACGGTACAGGCTGGTTTCACAGTAATTATTGTAGCTTCTGATCTGTAAAACTCTGCCGGTTAAAAAATGAACTGCTGTCTCATCAAAAAAGTACTCAAAGTGTCGCAGCTATGAATAACTTTGGTTGATCCAGGTAGGCCACCTGTCAGTCCTCATTTATTCATGACAGTGTGTTGTCATAGTACAGTGTAATCTTCTGAAATGCAAGCGATGAGATGAGGGAATGTGTTGAGCCAACATGAGAGGATCTGCAGGGAGCAGAGACGGCTAAAGCTGAACATCTGTGCTGCTCGATGGGAAATGGCGCTCCCAGAGACACGCGGGGATGGATGAGATTTGAATATATACACAGTCAAAGTCTCATACTAGCTCAAGTGTGTAGTAAACATTGCCTACGTGCTCTTTTCTCCATATACTTAGAAAGAACAAGTACTTAAAAATGGCAGTTTATAAACAGCTGCACTTGGTAGGAGGCATGCAAATGCAATGTAAGAAAAAAAGCCTGAGGATGAGCAGAACAAGAGGCCCCACCAGCCAATTAGATAAAATCATTTCCCCCCTACCACCTCAGTCAAGTTATGGCAGTTATTACAAACTTCTATATCTTAATTGTCATCATTAGAAAACTATAAAAATATATAGGCCACCAAGATTAAGGGCCATATCTCACACCCTATGACAGGCGGCACACAGCGCAGCTCAAATAAAAATTTAAAACCGACGCAGTTATCATTTTTACGGCCAGCACCCGTTGAGTACATTTACATGCACATAATAGTGCTCTTATTTCAAAAAAGACATTATTTCTGCTAAGCTGTTTACATGGGCATTGAAAATGAATATTGCACTAATATTCCCGGTTACATGCAGCCATGCATACTCCCATTAACGTGTCAAAACATCACGTCAAAATATGGAAAAATAGAATAGCTAGAGTGGCTTGTCATTTTGCTTTGCATAAGAATAAGATTTTTTCACAGTTTCCTACTGGAAGTGGGCTTGTTGGGCCATGTGAGCTCAGAGCCCCTCTTTCATTCCTCTTTCAGCCATCCACACCGGAAAGGTTGGCGTTGCTATATTTGCTCATATCTAAAAAACTTGTTGAAATCCAAGTCTTGGAAACTCCAACCTTCTGCCATCACATGAATGCCGCAATGGACAAGTGCAAAACAAGTTACATGAACGAGAAAAGCCACTGAAGTGACATGTTTGAGCAAAGTCATGTAAGCTTCCACTCAGCAGCTGAATGATGAAATGAAACCATGTAATCACTCATCAGTTTCACTGACTGAGCTGCTGAGTTTACTCCTCATCCAGACAGCGATGGCAGCCATGAGACAGATGTGGAGCTTTGTTTCTGACCTCCCTCTCACTGTGTCTGGCCTCTTGCCTCGACTCAATCTCCTGTTCTATTATATCAACTCCTACACTCCCTTCAGCTTCTTGTTTGCGCCTTCATTCTTTCCTTCATTTCTTTTCTGTTTCTCTCAAACTCTTTGTGCACTTGCCCTTTATGAAACTCTCCCTCCCCCTCACTTTTCTTCATCATTAACTCCTTCCCTTGCCTCCTCTCATCAGTCTAGCTTTATTTATTTAACATGCATTATCCTGCTCCCTGGTTACCAGGTTCCGGAGGCTGAGAGATGCACTTGTCGTCAGGGTTGACATAGCAACGGTTCTTGCATGAAATGTTAAACTTTTGTTATGGTTTGGCCTTTCGTTCACACGACAACAGCGTTTTGGGGGCGCGAAAATGCAAAGTTTTGAAACTGCGTTCCAGAGTGTAATCTTTTGAAAATGCAGCCCCTCTGTTGACATGTAAACTGTCAATGTGCGGACCCTGTGAGAACGGCGACATCAATGTCGCACTTCACGCAAGTGCGTGGTGTTCTTTTATGGTGTGTCATTACAAAGTTACACCACCAACTACTGGCCTGGCGTGCATACTGCAGCGTTTTTGGTTGTTTTTGCAGACCCCTATACACAAGGATCGTTTTCACAAAACGCGAAGAAAAGACTATTCCTCTTTAAGTTGGTCATCACCTAAACGTGGCCTTAGAGATGTGTATATATAATTTGTGTGTGTGTGTGTGTGTGTGTGTGTGTGTGTGTGTGTGTGTGTGTGTCTGTCTGTCTTTGGGCTGCTATGATTGCAGGAGTGCCCCAGTCTGAAGTCCCTGGCACCAGGTGCTACACACACTCCTCACAAACACACACTCAGGAGCACACACTGCTGCCTGAGCACTGCAGTAAAATCACCTTGGGACATTCAGCAATTTGTAATCATTAAACCTGCCTTGTATGTAATCTATGAGGTGGCCTCACATTCTGGAGAAAGTTATCAAATTGTCATACAGTGAAGGCACAAAATAAGTGATCTCATAATGTCTCACCTGATCTAACTGAACTTGAAACCCATGAATAAATAAATGCCATATCTAATTATTTATTTATTCCTTTTCCCCTATAATTTCTTTATGCTAATATGACAAGCTAGGCGTTTCCACTTGCTGTCAGAGATGGAGATCAACCCGAAGAGCTCTGCTGTTGCTACTTAGCAGAGTATGTAATTCAACCCTTAAGTTTTAACTGAATGCATAACGGACTGAAACATCTTATATCACTAAAATTAGCATACATCCGCATTTCTCTGTTACTATTTTGTACATTTTTTGTTGTTGTTAGTAATCTTTATGATTATTTTGTTTACTTAAACTATTATTATTTGTATTATTAGCATTTGACTGGTCATAAAATTACTTTAATGCACTGTCATTCGTCTTTGTGGCCTCTGTCAGCTGTCAATCAGCTGTCGTCTGTTTACAGACCTGTCAATGGGATGAATCCTCCACTGTGCAGAGGACTGTGGGTCAGAGTAACAAGCAAATCCTGCTGACATGCATACTGCACAATTCGATCAGATGTGGTAGAACATCCTGTATTTTTGGCATACAGCATTTGACATACTATGTATCGGGACCATAGACTGTATATCAAAATAGACAATGCACCACATTCAACCCCACTATGCTTAAGTGAAGCTAAAATCCTGGAAACGTCCGCTGTCATCTTGCGCTGGTGATCAGTTCCTGCCAAAACACCTGTCCGACCAATCACGAACAGCCCCATTAAATGCTAGCGCAAATACAGCTGTCAATCACGGCAGAAAATCCCCTTTTTAAATAATTAATAACAATTAAAAATATAAAAAATATAAAAATATAGATACATATTTTATATTGAGATATATCCTAAAAATATTGCAATATAATTTCTGGCCATATCACCCAGCCCTACTATATAATGTGTCAGTATGCGGATCGGAACGCACAGTAAGTAAATGCCGCCACTTCTTGTTTCAGAAAGCTCTCTGGCGTTTCATGCACAGTCCAGCCATAAAGGCTTTGACCTAGTCTTGTTGACATTGTGCAATAACCTTTTACTGCCTTTTGTCAGTTTTCAGGCTTCATACATCGAGTGTGTGAAAGTCCATCTCACATGACAAAAGTTCAAAAGCACGTGCTCAGCTTCAGCAGTGAAACACTCCAACCCTGCAATTCCAACATACCGTAATATCTATACACAATGTGGGCCTGAAACCCCATTAAATCCTAATGAATAAGTGATGAACGCTCCACAAAGAATCATATCTCCTCCACCGAGTGAGCCAGCTGATGTTTTACACACCGACTTCTGTTTCATCCTTTTATTCATCACTATCATCACTTCACGCCAACCTCTCTCCACACCCCCTTTGCCTAACCTGCTCTCGTCTTTCCTATCTTTACTCCTCCTTTCTTCTCTTCCAAATCTCCTCCATCAATCTTGCGCCCATCTTACTCTCCTCATCCCACTCACACGTTATTGTGTACAGACCAAATCGCCTCCCTCTGCCCTGTGATCCGCTTCACCTTAATCTTCATGAAGAAAGGAGAAGGATGAAGAGGATGAGGTGGGGGAGGCAGCGATGGCTCGGGGGTGGAAGAAGACAATAGCGCGGGGATGAAAGAGGAGAAGATGAGAGAAAAGAGAAGCGAGAGGAAGAGGAGGTGGGGAGGAGGAGTCAGATGAGAAGCAGCTGAAAAGCTCATGGAGGGTCACTAACCGGCGCGAAACAATTTCCCGAACTGATTTTGAAAAAAAAAAACAAAAGACAGGCTTAGCAAGATTTTATTCTTAGAGAAACTATGTGTGTGTGCCTGTAGAATTGTAATTTTGTGTGTGTGTGTGTGTGTGTGTGTGTCAGCTCGTGCGGTTAAAGCTTAAAAAAAATAAAGTGCTAATGAGAGTGGCTCATTAAACATAGCATTTATACAGGAAAAGACAGGACAGGAGATTTAATGAATACTCTCTCTTCTCTTTTTGTCACCTGCTTTAGCTCTCATCACCCCAAACACGCACACACACGCACACATACAGTCCTCATGGGAGGGGCCGTTATTTATCTCCACCTGCTGAAGAGCCAATTAAAATTGTTTTCTGGAACCACTTCTGATTCTGATGCCATAAAAGCTCTCGCCAAAAAAAAAAAAAAAAATAAACAGTTAGTTGAAACAACACAGGATATGGAAGCATTTCAATACATTTGCTCCATCCCCGTGGATTATATATTTGTTCTCTAACGCTGTCTAAATCATGACATCCAAAGGCGTCAGCTGGGAGTATGAGTAAGATGCTGCTGTAGTTAAGATGCAGACATGCAGGAGGGCTTTCTCCAAATCCTTCTTGGCCAAACAAACTTTCAGTCTTTTCTTTCCTGAAGTTCTCTCCTACTGTAAACTTCCCTTTGCTGTTCATAATTGCTGATGGCCGTCATCTTTGATCACAAAATCAGGACTCTTGGAAATTGGTGCAACTGCAGTAAACTGTCGGGAAGATATCAGAGAAATGAGGCCCTGCGTGACGCCAGATGACGACATGCGGGGGGTCTGCTTGCAAATATCTGGTGGACACCCGAATGATGTCTTAACAAGCTTGCTTCATGGTGAGTTACATCAACTCAACATCTCCAAGACAACCATCCCCAAAGTATCCTGCCTCTATGGCAACCGTCACCATAGTAACCTGCGGGAACTATTGAGGTGGTGGCATGCTGACTTGAGCTGTAGTGGCATGCTAGGGTACAAAGTTAATAGTTTACACTTTGTTCCAGTGTGACAATTTTAACATTTTATTTCTTTTTTTTGTTCAACTTTGAACCTTAGCTTCATACTTTAAAGATTCAATATTCTAAAAAGTCATGTCTTTTTAATATAAACCAGGCATAGTTGCCATATAAATATTGCCAGAAAAAAACGCTCTCAATCCAAAGAAAAATGCACGCAGTCCGTATTCAGAAGCTGTGCCTTTAATCGAGCGGTTAGAGGACTTCCATGAAGCTGTAATGTCACAACTATACTTATGCACAGTTCCTACGGCCCAAAGCAACCTAGATTTAATACTTTTTTAAAACTTTTTGATGCAATTTGGTAAAAAATTAAATACCAATATTATGAACAACGTTTATTGTAACTTAAAAAATTAGTTTTCATCAAGTCAAGTCAAGTCTATTGTATTTATAAAGCCCATTTTTACAAATCACAGTTTGCCTCAGTGGGCTTTACAGCATACAACATCCCTCTGTCCTTAGACACATCGACTAAGAAAGTTGAAAATGTTCTGCTGTTGCTTATTTGAAAAAAGTTTTAAAATATAGATTTTTAAATCTAATCTAATCTAATCCAAAACAGGAGCATATTGCAGATGTATATGGGATGAAATTTGTCATAATTCTGCAGTGTTAATAAGTCAATAAAACAAATACGCAACAGACGGCTCAACAGACACAAAGCAGATGATAGTGTTTATCCACCTGTGAAGATGCTGCAGTAATCTCAGCATCTAAAGATAATGATGTCTTCCTTGCTGCTTCCTTCGTGCATTAGCAGGATAATTACAACTAATACCTGGGCTGATCTGATGTGAGGTCAGAGGTGATTTGAGTTTATTAATCACCACTAATTACTTTATGATCAGCTCATTTCCTGAATCTCATGAGCCTCTTAAGACGGGCAGCGACTGCTTCCACTAATTGATACCATGACAGTCAAAATAATGAATAACGCATGAAGTGAATGGAAATATCAGATTTGCATTAATTATTACTGTGTTGGTTGTTCCTCTGGGTTCCTCCCTCCTCTGGGAGGAAGGCACGATGAGCGATGGTGACACAGACAGATTCAGTATCTCGCTGGTGTCTAGTTTGTTGCCCAGCTGTTTGGATTACAGCTGTGAATCTAAAATTTAGTTTTAGAGGGACAGTTCACGCCCAAATAAGAAATACATATTTTTCGCCTTATGTACTATTTATTGGTCTAGATCAGGAATACTCAACTTCCTTTGCTTACGGGCCACTTTTGTAAGATTACAGGAGGCCAGGGGCCAGTTGCAGCAACCCCATTCGTGTTTCAAGGATTTTAGGACATTCCTAGGCTATTAATGTTTCTCAGATTTCAGCACATTTTTATGATTTTAGCATGTTTCTAGGGTCATAGGATATTTCTAGGACTTCAGGATGTTTCTATCATTTTAGGACATTTCTTGAATTTTAGGACATTTCTTGAATTTTAGGACGTTTCAAGGATTTTAGGAAGTTTCTAGGATTTAAAGACATTGGGGGCTTAGCTAGGACCTCAGTTGGCGGCCGTGGGGGATTCTACGCAGAGCTTTTTTAACAAAAAAAAAGTGCCAACTTTGATGCTGTTTTATGCACTCTGGTGCTTTGTGTATACTAAAAGTACAAAAACAATTCTCAGGTTGAATCACTGTATTTCTATTGTGAATTAGAAAATGGTTGGGAGGCTACCCAGCACCCTGTCTGGGGCCAGATTTGAACCACGGCCACTGGTCCACTGTTTTGGTGTGATATTGTTTAAGAGTGTTGGAGGTATCGGCCATAAAGATGTCTGCCTTCTCTCTAATATGCTGCTAGCTCAAACCTCTTAGGTCATTTGAGGAGGATGCAATAAATGTTGATTTCTCACACTGTCACAAGCTCAAGCCTCTCATCGATGAGTAGATGCTCTCTTCCTTCTGCATGCTAGAAGGAAAAAACTTGAGTAACCAGGTCATGATTTTTGAGTTTTTCAAATGT